>NC_092019.1:3181327-3371327 GCF_042242105.1 Pempheris klunzingeri | reverse complement strand
CCTCACTGACATCAAAGTGACCTTCACACCCTCCTGCTGTCTGATCAGTACGGTGCATATGGCAAGAAAAGCTGCAGAGACTGCGGCCAGCTGTCCTGTCCACAGTGAGACTGATATGTCTAGCAATTGAGCTGTTAATGAAATTTTTGGATCTCAGCCAGTCAGTGTTATACGTGTCATTGATGATGGAGGATAAGACTGTCAGTGTGTGAAACAAGATGCCCCATTTCGCCCTAAAAACACTTTTGGGACATGTTAAGAAGTCTAACATTGACTATGTAACTTTTCATTTCCAACTTTTTGTCATCAGTTTACTGCCTGTTAGTCCTTGTTGCATCGCTGGGTGTCTACAGAGAGCAATGAAATATTCTGTCTTCCCCGGAGAGGTAATTATGATGAAAAGTTCATTTAGAATGTTTAATTTCTGAGCTGAAATTTGTGAATGAGGTATTTACTGAATGTACTGACGATGCAATATCAGAAATGCACCCCAGCTGGCCGGGGTATGTACCATGTACTCAGTAATGAACATAATGGAAATTTCTCATATCCTTTCACCTTTTTCTTTTCTTCTCTCTGTCTACTCTCAGCAGTCCATCAAAGGGGAAATGCAAAATAGTCTTTAAAGCCCATCCATCCATCCATAAATCCATCCATCCATCACCCCCCACTTATTTAAGCATGGGTCGCAGTGGCAGCAGGCTAAGCAAAGTATTCCAGATGTCCCTCTCTCCAGCACAGTTCCAAGCTCCTCCTCTGGGATCCCTAGGCATTCTCAGGCTGGATGAGAGATATAATCCTAAATTTGCAAGTTCTGGGTCTACCCTTTGGGCTGCTCCCAGTTGGAAATGCCTAGAAAACCTTCAAGGTTACCCGTGGTGACAAACACACAGAGAAATGTCACCAAACCCTGTAGTTCCCTCATTGACCACTGGCTACCCTTCCCG
This sequence comes from Pempheris klunzingeri, assembly GCF_042242105.1. Taxonomy (NCBI): domain Eukaryota; kingdom Metazoa; phylum Chordata; class Actinopteri; order Acropomatiformes; family Pempheridae; genus Pempheris; species Pempheris klunzingeri. The sequence goes on along the minus strand of NC_092019.1, from coordinate 3,370,380 downwards.
TCTTCCCTCCCCCCTTAGCCTCCCCTTCCTTCTCGCCATTTTGGTTTAGATTCATACTGTTATACAAATTGATGGTCTATGCACCCTTTTGATGACTGCTGGAGTGAGTTTGCAGTGAGTGTTCCCATACCTAATGTGTGTGTGTGTGCAGAGTGGGACTGATCTTAGAACTCTACAAGCTGAAACATATTAAACTTTTGCCATCCACAGCAAATCTACATCTGTTTGTGTACATACACATCTTTATATTGAGTTTGTAAGCAATCATGTGTTTGTGTGGAGAAAACATACGCTTATGGATTTACTGGTTTATTAAGATTGCCATTAGTCGTGCATTCATGCAGCAGTCACTCCTCCTGGGCAACACTGTGTGTTTCTACAGGACTCAGAAAAAGTCATTTTGCAAACTTCCCATGAGAAACTGCCTTACCTTAAAGTAACGGCATCACAGTTAAAGAGAGTTGCACTGTTCAGTCAGCCTGAAACAACAAATATTTTATATTTGATTCTGAAATCAGTATAAAGCAATTGTAAAAAGACAGCAGAGCCGGTGCACCACTCAAGCAAACTGAACAAATATATTGGCAAGGAGAACAGTATGGAGAATCATGGCAGCATATGCCAAACACAAAGAGCATGAGCAGAGAGGAGCAGCAGTGGAGGGTAGCGGCACAGACAGGAACAGACGGACATTTAACAGGACAGATGTTTCAGACATTGCCACAGTTCAACACTGCACAGGACGTCCAAGGAGTTCCAAGGAGGACTGAAGGAAAGGTTGTGAAGACAACAACTGTTCGAATACAAATTCACTATGATGTGTTTTATAGAAGTGTTTCTACTTTTCTGGGAAGCCGTTGAGGAATACACAGCTGACTTGGTTTTCTTAAAGGGCAAATTATTCTCAGGTCTGTTATGCAACGATACTCAACAGAGGAGGCGTCTCCTGCCCCATGAACAGTTCCTGAGGGGTTTGGTCTTGGGTCTGGTTCTCAACAGGGTATGTTTGGCTTCTGACAGGAGAGCTGGGAACGCATCTGATGGGAATTATTGATTTTATTTTATTTTCATTTTTCATCACTGCAAACCCTCCCACCATCAGAAACGATTTCAACCTGAATGAATGGGACAATAACATCAGGAAAAGACAGAACTTGGTATATATATATATAGACACACAGCAGACACAACGAGACAAAACAGCAAGAAAGGGAGTATAGAATAGAATGTGTATATATATATATGTGTGTGTGTGTGTGTGTGTGTAGAATAAGGTCTAGACTGCCATGTACTATTAGATCCTGACCTGACCTGTTGCCATGACAGGATAAGTAAGAATTTAAAAAAGTAACAGCATGACGTTTCCCATCTATGACTTATTTTTGAGAAATATACAAATGCACTTTATACTTTTATACTTTACATTTAAGAGCCTGTACTTTTAACTTTTATTTGAGTGAAGAAGTTGAATTAGTACTTCTTTTTTTACACAAGCACTTGTACTTTTACTTGAGCAAAGATCGTGTATATTTTCACCACCTCGGATCAGTTTGGATAAGGACGCACACCTGCAGAGCTAATACATGCTCATACATGTGGCACTTGAGTATTGTATTAAAATCCAAACCTGCCCTTTAATAGACCAAAGGAGTGACTGTTTTACACCTACACATTGTCCAATTTCAACTAGTCTAGCAAGCTAGGCAAAGCATCCCTCTTGTTTTATTATATTTCTTTATCATAGTGATGGCAGAGAAAGAAGTAATGAGGGAAAGAGATGCAGTAAAGCTGCATTCGAGGGTCTGTGTCTTCACTTATGATGCATTCATGTGCTGGTGAGAGCCTCAGAAATCAGAGATGTGAGAGTTTGAGGCCAAGCATCGCAGCACTGTAAGAATTTATGTCAGCCAAAAGAACAACTGTGTCATATTCTTGTCATGCTTCCATATTACAATAAGTGTATATACAAATTGAAACATCTGCCTCACAGACGTTACCAGTCTGTTGTGTGGTTCAGATGGTACCAGACAAATACTGGGCCAGTGAGGGAAGGCGACTTGTAGCCCCTGCTCCTCCTCTGTAGTCAGTTCCTGCTTTGTCTGTCTTTGGGAACAGTGATGAGACAGGAAGAGAAACAGCATGAAACTGCCTCCAGATTGAATTATGCATGCCTCCATCTGCTGACAGAGGACAAGTCTGTCAGGCCTCCTCAGTGTCACCACATACACACAGATACATACACAGCTGACTTTACTCACGCAGATCTATAGTTCATCGTCCCACTGCGTCTATAACAAACACAATCCCTCAGGTTAACTGTGCCATTCACTTCACTCTACTGCACTGTTCATCCTTGTGGAATTGGCTGCTTTAAGGGCAAACACGAAGCATGCATCAGTATTCCCAGCAGGTCTGTTGTTCCTGAGTATCCACATACAGTAGATTGTACTTCTGTCTCACGGTGACAGCAATCAGATATTTAAAGCTGACTGTAGCTGAAGCTTCATGCACTTTCTTTTTGTTTCAGGGAGAGAGGAGCTGGCTTGTGACCTGGAGGTTGCTGGTTCAGCTCCTGGAATGAAAGAATGAATCTGGGTGGAGGAAGGCGAAAGAGCAGTGCTTGAACTTCCACCATTATCAGACAGGAAATATAAGAACACATACATATATGTTGATGATATATAGCCTACAGTTAGATGGTAATATAAAAAAAATAATATCTATACTTATATGATATAGAAAATGATTTAGACACAAACATGAAGAAGCTTTTTTGTTCCTACTCAAAATGTTTTAGTGTGATTTGAAAAAAACAACAACCTAAAAAACAGATTAGTACACATGTGTCTCGTAAAGGCTGATAGCATGCCACCCCTCTCTCTTTAACATGCTTGTAGTTATTTACAGTGTGTGGTTTTCAGCTGCTTTTCATGTCTGTGTTATAGCCGCTCATGCTCGGTTTGCTGTGTGCTTCTGGGTGCTGCAGATGGCCGGGCGGTGAGATGGCTGTGTACTCCTGTCCTCCTCCCCAGGTGGTAGCCAGTAGTGAAATCACTCACACAGTAATCATCCCGGAGACACCCGGAGAACCGGAGTAAGTGCAAAGACTGGAAATGTAAACCGAGCACGAAGTGAACCACTCAGTCAATCTAATAAGGACTCGAATTATCTTGTGAATGAAGGACCCCTCCTCACTCCACAGACGGCAGGCCATAAAGAAAAAAGGTTCCACGGTGTTGATTATAGAACTGCGTCAAATCACAGCAATGTAATTTCATGGACCTACTACATTCTCTACTCTGGTTGATGATAGGTGCCTATATGGCACTGCATACACTTTAGCATGAGCACAGGCAGTGAGTTTGTATCCATCATTAAAATGACTTTCCTAATGAGCACATGTAGACTGCAGCAGTCATTTAATGGACCTCTTCAAAAAAAGAAACATTTCTCAACACGCTTGTCTCTCAGTGTGTCTGCGGTTGTTGGCGAGAGACAGAGAAGCAGTACCTGATGACCTAACTCAGACCAGCCTGTGACTGTTTGACCCTACACAGTGGAATATAAAACTGATTTCTGATAGCACTGTGAACGTCTCCCAAGGGACGACAACAGCTCTCTGGGGGGGCTCTGGGAGGCCCTCAGCTGAATGAAGAGTGTCGGGGCTTTGCAGTTGAGTTGTGGGTCTCCTGATAACTACAGTTTGGTCCATTGTAGACACTCTCAGCGGGAAAATACTGTCTCAGTGATCAACAGTTTGAAATGTCCAGTTCCCCAAACGCTGCAGTCCGTGTTACCACTAAATCTCCTGCTTGCAACCTTTGTCTCACAGTGTGCTGCATGCTGCCTCCTTTTACTGTTCTGAGAAGCTGTACTACTGCACAGCTGCAGAAGGTTCTGCAACTTGTCTGCATTTGTGGGTAAAAATTATTTAGCAGTTCTTCTTTAAGGATAATTCTCACAAAAATATATGATATAATTCATCAACAATCGGATATAATGCCGCAACAGACAGACCCTTTTGTTATTAGTTTATTGTTTAACAAGCTTTAAGATTTATTATCGACATTAGAAATATAGTTTCGATGTAGTTTTTTCTTTTCTATTTTTAAATATTACATAATATTCATCAAAGAAGTATATGCGATCGTAGTGCGTTACAGTCGAGCAAATCACACCGCTGACGTGCGTCACAAACCCATCATTTTAGCAGCACAAACACATTGACTTCCAGCTTATTTATAACAGACTAACTGTCTTAGGCTATTCCATGCTCGTTCTGGAAAATTAGAAAAGTACATTACATACTTGAGTGTGGAAGTTGGTCATTGACTGTAGGCAGCTTTATTCATAGAGCACAGAGAAACTCATGAAGACAACAAGAAAATGCAGTAAATTAATTGAAAAAATAAGACAACATCTTATGTTTTCTATCACATTTTCATTATACATACCAGAAGAGCAGGTATGGCTTTGGTTAGTACAAATCATAAATAGACAAGTGAGGCGAGCAAAAATCAACTTAATTGTTTCTTTTCCATTGTTTTTCCAACAATAATATACAGAAATTACTAACAGAAATATATGTGCATTGAATGAGTGTTGCAGAGGCTCAATATCTGCATGCAGCACCGGTGGCTCTCTCAAACTTTACTATCACTTTTGTTTTAGTTTGTTTTTCTTTTTGTTTTATCGCCTAAGAACATATTACCTGTGACACTGATCTGGAAAAGAAGAGCTGGATGAAGAGCAGCTAATGATCACTGTCCACGGCATCTTCTGACCACCCGGTTAGACCAGTTGGACCACATGCTGCAGAAAGAGGAGGAAGAGAGCTAAAGTAACCCAGCCTGGACCTACGGCTGCTACGTCCTCTGAGGTGGGCCGAACACACCAACGTGGAGCACATTTATAACATTTGTCCCAGTGTACAGTGAGTAGAGACAGAGGAGGATGCAGGTGGATGGGATGGGCTCTCAGAGTTCTCCTGGGCCCCACAGTGTGTATATGTGACGGCTGTTTCAGTTTCCCACTGCAACTGTCTGTCTGTCTGTCTGTCCGTCCTTAGATAACGTTTCTGTCGGCACTGCCATAGTTTCACTGCAGTGTCTAAATCTCTTTGTTCGTCACTGTTCACTCATATTGCTTTGTGCCAGGTGAGGCTGACATGTTTGACAGTGGATATTTACCAAGGAGCAAACAGCGAAACAAGCGGCTAATTAATGAAACACTGGTACGTGGCCTCTGAATACTAATTTCCACGATCTAATAGAGCTCCAAGTCATGATTAAAGGTGTCACTTTTGTACATAACAAAACCTTTCCATACAGAAGATGTTAACAAAGTGTTCCCACAGGCTGAGGAGTACTAAACATGCCCAGTAAACTGATGAATTGATTTTGACAGTATATTTTGGTGTCACACACACGGTGGAAAGGGAGTGACGGACACAGCTAAGGGTTACAACGAGTCCCCAGGAGACACAGTTATGTCTCACTTCATGAGGCTGAATTATTATATCAAGATATGATTCAAAGCCCAAAGACTTTGTGTTTATTAGTTCAAGATTATTTGGCCTCTCCTGTCCTCCTTCCTTCTGTCTGATGCTCTGTATGACAGCGCTCCTCCATCTGCTCTTTTCATTTTGTTCTCATGACATTTTGCCTTTATTAGACAGTTGTCAGTAAAAAGTGACAGGCGGAAGGAAACAGGGAGAACAAAGCGCACACGTCCCTCACCGCACAGTTCATCCCCATGGTACGCCAACAGGACGGCCTGTCATCTCCTGCTTTTGGGGAGCAGGTGAAGGTCAGACGGGAGTCGCAGCTGCCTCCTGTCCTGGTCAGACACCAGGGATAACAAGGAGGAGACGACTCCATTATCGGCCTTCCCTACTCTCAAGGTCTCCCCCTGGTCCAGAGCATGACAGCAGGCAGCAGCAAATCGATACACAAAGCACAGGAATCCTGGCAAGACGAATGGACTGCGAACAAGGACGTGAAGTGGGAAATGGATTCTTAAGTCACCCTGCGAAGCATTTGCAAGTGGCATTTAGAACAAAGGACAGAATGAGCGAGAAGGTGCTCAGTCTCATTTTGGACGTGGATGTCTATAATAATGTCATGAGAGTAAACAAAGAACGCCGGGCTGATGGACTTCGTAATATTACCTCAGCAGCACTAACATCAGGAAACTTGTCTGATGGGAGACGTTCTGTCCTCCTGCAGTACTTAACCGAGTAAATATTGATAGATTTTTTTCTTTTTCACTTTTCACTGCATTCAAAACCTCCTCAGCAATTTGATCCAGAGATTTGTTAATTAAGTTACAGCCACAAGAAATGTTGAGTTCCATAAGAGTGTGGGAGGAAATGTGTTAGCAAAGAGCAAAACACAGGCTGCCGTGGAATTCAGAAAACATGCAGAAGAAGAAAAGATGTGAGGTTTAAGTGTGACGAGGATGAATTAAAACTTATACAGTCATATAAGTAAACTTGTGTTTCTGTACGTCTGACTCAACATCACGGTCACTTAGTGTATCTCCATTTGTTCATATTTATTGATTACACATACATAATTAGATATAATTACACTGTTTCTGCACTCCCATCCTGTGACATTTAACTCACCACTTGCATTACTTACATCAGGGATAGCCAGGATTATCTAAAGCAGAATATCTGGAGATGTAAACTCAAATGACTGCAACCGAGGCCTCAAGAAGTCACTTCAGTTTATTGTCAGATGGATGCTTTCATGCTCTACTGTTACATGAGTACTTTGCAAAGCTGAGCTGTTATTTTTTCATTCATCTATTTTCATTTATTTCTGTATTTCTTCTTCTTCCTTTATGATAATGCCGGAGGCTGCTGTGCAACTATGCCGTGGTCCCCCTCTGATTCTCACTGGCTGATCATTGGGCTGATTGCAGTGATGAATTATAATGGCAGCATAAGGACAGAGACGATTTCCACTCTTTGGGAAAATATGCAACCAACCCTGATGAGAATCATCCCAGTCAAGAGCCGTACTGCATGCATTCACTGCTCTGTAATAACTTCCTCTTTTGCACAAACACAGCGTACATGTATGTTGTTTTTAGGCATCAGCTGAGACAACCGATGGTCCTCTTGGGCGGACGGTCTTCAGTGACCTTACTGCGATGAATAAAGCGGGATGTGTAGTAGAAAGGCTCATAGCTGGTCCGTTGACTTGCATGCTGTTTGGAGTCAAACTGAGGTGTGTTGAGAGACTTGAAATGGGACTGAACAGAAGCACGCAGAGTGACTGTGTGAAGAACCATCCCAAACACAGCTGCTTGGGTTACACTGGGCTGTTCATATGAGCAATTTTTGCTCAAAACAGTCTCCACTCTCCAAATTATGGGATCCTCTGTGTATATATATATGTGTGTGTGTGTGTGTGTGTGTGTGTGTGTGTGTGTGTGTATGCAAATATGTAGTGAAAATGGGAATCACATAATTTGTTTTGCCAGATTGGCTGTGCTGACTGCTACATTGTAATTTTATGTTATTTTCAGGTCATTTATCAAAGTGTGTGTACATTAGACTCATTTCCACGTGTTTTCACTTTTTAAAGGGTGATTTCACACAAACTACAAAAGCACAAACATGCATGCTGAGAACTTTGTTTTCCATTATGAAATAGCTCATGTCAGGCTGACAAAATAAAGATATACAATCAATAGTTACAATAATTAGATTTTTTTAAATGTAGCATGTAACGTATATGAGCACCAACCGAGGGTGCCTCCTTCACTTAGTGCCCCTTTGGCTCCCCACTGAAAAATCCTAGCCTCTATTGGTCAAAGGCATGAAAGAAGAGAAAGACATGAGATGACAACAGGCAGCCTTACTTTGCCCTCCTAGTGTTTCAATCCCAATGTTGAACTCAAAAGTTTCCTCCCTTAGACAAAAGTGAAACAGCAGGCAACATGACGTTCACATTTAACTTATTTATTATTAGCAAACTTCTCATGCATGAAACGTTCATAAAGTTTTAATTTTTGTGCATTTAACAAAAGTTGGAAAAGGAGCTTGTTAATTATTAATAAAGGCAAAGTTTTCTATTTAAAACAATTCAAAGCAGCAGCACCTCCACATTAAAACACACAGACAAAAGCACTTATATGCACATTAATGCACATGTTCACCTTTTCCATTACATCACCGACAAGCATGTTTTATCCACATGTGCACAAACACGGCCAGCACACACACATATACACACACAGTCACAGTTTGTTTTTGTTTTTTTTGCACTTTTCCTCCATGCCATCCCACACCCCAGCAGGATTTTCCAGCTTTTCCTTTCCATGGACCTCATCCATTATCGCACACCTACAGGAACACAATCCCACTTAGCGGTGCTCTTATCCTGCTTCTGTCTGCTCCAAGCTGTCTCTACAGGATGGCCAGGATGTTGATCATTTTACACACACATTCACACACAGGGATCCTTAAGATGTACGATCAGGTAAATCACAGTGTCGCTGGTGGCACCCCTACCACTGCAGACTAAAACCTTTGCATTTTTAAAATTCTTTTAATTAATGTCATCTAATTTCCTCCTGTCCGGTTTCTCAATGGTGTCAGCATTCTTTAGAGAAATTACAAAGTACTAGCACAGCTTCATCGGAGGATTCTGCAGGACACAATTTATATCTGCTGCTCAACGCTCAGTGCCAGTGCAGGAGGTGCTTTTTATGTTATGCAAAGTAAAGGAGTAGAGGTTACAGTAGTGCATGCTAGTTTTACTTTGCTGCATAGGGCGGTGGTTCACGTCATGTCTTAGTGAACAATCAAGAGTAATATTTGACGATGTGGACATATTTTGTTGTTTTGTAAAGTCACGTTTCGATGCACTGAAGGCTACTTTTAGGCTAAATGCTACAGTAATCATGTTGCATTTCCATCCACTTGAGTGGAAATGCCTGAAATTTAAAAAAAAAAAGTCAAGACTTGCAAAAACAAAAAAGGAATGAATACTTGGCTGCGGCGAAAAAGTTGGTGTATCAACAAAAATGAAATGTGACAAAGTGCAATGCAAACAGACTTAGCAAATAAATCTTAATGTACATGAAGTATGGGACGTGCACGCCCACTCAAGCTTCTGCTCCACTGGAGAGTGGAGAACATCTGATCTGTGACATTCCTGAGATTAATGAACAAGCAGGTATTTTTATTATATTATATTTTATATGATATTTTGATGCACTCATTCCTAATATTCACATTACTGCACAAAAGTAATGGTGTCTGCAGCCAAGTTGCCCTCTGAGCATCATTTCCTAGCAGCTCTGTTTGCAGGGCTTACACACTGGGAAGGGGAAGGTTGGGGAATTTGTTGTTGGAGAACACAGCAGAAGAAAATGTCTCACCTCAAAATAACTGTCAACCCGGCTCATACGGTGAGCTCTAACAGTATCTGACAAAATATTAGCAGGTTAGACAGGCGGTACAGGGTGCAGATCAGCTGCTCAGAGGAGAGCTTAGAGGAGATTTCAACACTTTAAAAGATTCATCGGTAGTGGCCTCAGGCAAGCATCATACTGTCAATGAGTCTTCATTATTAAAATCTCATATGAAACCGTAGTGAATCATGCTTTTCTAAACATATACAACCTTTATTAGAGGATATGTGCATGTATGTCTAATGATGCTGAAACAACATGTTGTAGCTTGAATATTACCTTATCATCATTATTTTACTGTATGGACATCTGAACCCTGGACTGTGAGCAGTATGATGTACCAGATTGACTGGCTGTGCTCTCTAGGAGCTGTTACTGCAGACAGTGTATTTTATTTTACTTCATATAGTGTATAATCCTGAAGTTAGTGTCTTTATTCAAATAGTACTGTGACTGACTGCTCGGACTCACTTTGCAGGAGGAGACCGTAGGAAATGCTAATGTGTTCACACTATGTGGAACAAGTCCTTGAATACACTTGAACTAAATGACTACTAAGGATATCTAAATATCTAAGAAATAAATATCTAAGTAATTATTATCTAAGGAAATCTAATTAACTATCAGATATCTCTATTGCTGACATTAAAACAAAACATTCATCTAACTAATAAAAAAGCATGAATAAATGAATAGATTAAGAGCACAGAGACACATCACTGTGAAGTTGGCAGAACATTATCAACACAATAGATTAAATATTATGTTCCAATTTCACTTCATTGCCAGCGTGTGTCCGCATGTACAGACCAAATGTGATCATCCAAACCTGTGGAAGAAGACAACAAGCGGCCTCAAGACATCAGTGAGAGCTAAGTCATGCCACAAGCACTCACATATTCCACCACGGAGGCTCAGAACTGATAAATAACATAAATCCTCTTCTCTTCTTCTTCTTCTCTTGGCCCGGCAGACTCCACAGGAGCACCTGACATCCACCAGGGATGTGGCACTTTGAAGAACTGCTGTGTAATAACTGTCTTCTGTCACAGCTGCACTCTCCGGCCGGGTTGAAAGAGTTGAGGTGGACTAAGATTTTTGGTCCACAGTTTCCTCCTAAAGGATTCAGACACAGAGCTGATCTAGGACCCAAGTAGAGGCGGAGAGCTGTCCGTTCAGTTCACTTGAAGAAGAAGAAGACTTGCTGAGGCCCTGGATGATTTATTAGCTCAGTGTCTCAGGTTAGAGGACATGTATAGAGTGCTACATGGGTTTAGAAGGAGGCTTTTCTGTCCCTTTGTCCACCTGTTTTTTTTTTTTAAATACGGTCAGAAAGAGCTCTTTTTTTTTCTTTTCCTTTCAATCTATTTTCTTTCAGGAGTTTCAAAACCAGCTATTTGAAAAAGCAGGAAGAGTTATATTTCGGGGCAGGGATGGAGAGATGAGGTCCTGAGCATGAAGGGGCTGCTGGTTGCTCGGCTACAGCTGGGGACCGTTTGGGGTATTGGAGGAGCTGGAAAAGGTCCGTCGGCTCATTTTCTGACTGACAACCCACTTTGTGTGTGTTTGCGCTGGAGTAGAGGGGAAGTTAAGGGGGGTGTTGTGTTTTGCAAGACGTGTATTACTCTATCAGTATGCAGGTTTGTTTGTGCCTTTATACAAATAGAGGACTTCAATTTTGCTTCCCCAGAGTTTGAAAACCAAGTCATTAATGAAGTAATTTTTAAATCCAACTCTCCTCTCTACTCTTTTCTTATCTTCTCTATTCTTCTCCTCTCTCTATTCAGCAAATGCAATGGACATCTCTTCTCTTGGATGTTCATTTTAACTTTTCGTCTTGTACAACATTTCTACACACGTCTGTAAATTGAGTGTGTGTGTGTGTGTGTGTGTGCTGCTCTGGAGGCCAGTATTGAGCGCCACCTCAGCTCCTCTATGGCCTTGATGAAATATAAAGCAAGAGTGTTTTCCCCGAATCAGCATGCTGGTAATTGCATGCGACAGAAATGGATTTCCTGTCACTCCCGGGCTTTATGAAGAGGGCTGCGCCACTTTTTTTTTTTTTCTCACAACATGTGTTTTGATTTTCAGCATCGCAAAAGGTGATAAATTAGCAGACACTTTTATCGCCCATCGACTCAGACATGACAGAATCGCTCACAACTCCAGAATAAGACACGAGGGGGGGAACTTTGCTTTCCAATGCTTGTTTTGTTGTTGGTCATTTTTAGCCGGCTCTGTTAATCCCATACATATGAATCGACCAAAAGAATCTTGCAGCTGTAATTTATTCCCATTTAAATAATCAGAGTGAAATAAATTGCTGATTTGATGAGTGCTCGACTTGGCATTAGAATCTGATGAGAGAAGCGTTTATGGGAAAACATTAAAAAAGTTTCTGGTAGGGAAAAAAAGAGTGCTGGCTTGGATCAATATGGTTCTACCAGAACAATTTTTCATTTTCCAAGTCATAAAACTATATTTCATATTCAAGCTGTATTTCACGTGTTTGTGTAAAGACAAGAGGAGGAGGAAATGGAGCGGAAACTTCGAGGGACCAGAACATGTGTGCGATCTCTGCTTGCATGTATAGTATTTTTCCAGCCAACTTATTTCATGCTGTTCACACACTCAGCTTTACATGACTGGTCCTTTGGAGGGTCAGTTAGTGAAGCGCGACTTATTGGTGCTTCCAGAGCAGCTGGGCTTGCTCGGATTGGTTTGTGAGTGAGTGGAGGAAGCCATCGGGCTCTCTGATGATATGGAGCTGCACTCAACTTCCTCAAATATCATTTTAAAACTTCTATGTGCAAGAACGATGATCACAGATCATTTAAACTGCATCACACCAAATCTACCACCAACATACCCTGCAACATAACAGAAAAAAACATTATTCATTGTATACATTAAGTGCTTTTCATCCCCAGAAATGAAAATAATGTCATAATAATGTTACCAAAGCTAACTCTGTTTGAGCAACACTTTAAAAATCTTTTTATTCAGTTATTTTTTCATACTGGAGAAGCTTGAGCCAACAAATGTTTGGCACTTCCACTTGACAAATTAATTAAACCTGCATCAATTTATTCCTTTGGCCACTTGCAAGAGGCATAAACACAACATCACCACACTGTAAAGTGGATATGGCTAATGTGTGAGCAAGTACTTTTCTGTTTACACATGCCTGAGAGAGTCTCTCTTCTAGAAAAATCCCCGGCTAAATGCTCCGCTATGTTCAGCAGCAACGTGGTGACTTTTTCTGACAGCTGTTTGGGGTGGACAGGTTGTGTAGGTCATCTTTTTTGGGGGGAAACATTCCCTTGTCCCACTTAAACAAGTCATGGAAAACAATAATGCTGCGCTAAAGAGATGCGGTACAGTTGATGTATGTTGTATCCTGTTTTCTATTGTTTTTGTTTTTTTTTAATTTAAAGTCTGTGGCGAGTGTCATTTGTTTTATGCCAAAAAAGAGGTGCAGGGATGTGTCACAAGCCAAATTTCCCAGATGTGCCAATCTGATGTATGAGTTTCTCCACTAAAAACAACTGCCTGCTCCTCCTGAGAGCACAGAGACTGAACAAAGACAAGAACAGTGAGCTTAAAGGAGCTAAGACACGAAGCACACCTGATTTGACCTGCAGAGTTGGTGCTAATTCTCTGACCCCATTACATACATTTGATTGATTGTTATTAATCAGTTGGTTGATTGATATTCTTTTGATTAATTGATGAAATAATGACACTAATTCGCGCACTGGATGGTACAGTTTGAATAGCTGATCAAACAAATTGACTTGAAAGTCAAGTTGTGTCGCTGAGGTCTGTTCACTCACACAAACATGAAGCGGTTTAAGTGCAGAAAATGCATTTGTTGGATCCTTGTGACTGCATAAAACATCATGTAGTCAATACTTTTTAATAGGTACTGATACCAAATGAGGCGTATTGAGCTGTGTATCGAGGTATGGATTAATGTGGTATTGATCTGGACTGCTGTAACCCTCTCCTCTCCTCTCTCGGGTCCTCAAGCTCACAGCTTTTTTCTGATCCACTGTGTTCTGAAGTGTGTTTCTTCCTCCTTCTGTTCCCATCCTCTTCCTTCATTTTTATGCACTCCCACTAATCTGCAGGATTAACTTATTCTGCATCTACCTGTATTCTTTGATTATTGCTGAAAGCCTGAGCTCTGAAAACTGGCTAGGATTATCTCCCAGTGGAGTGTTTGATGTTCCCCTCTTAATGAGGCTGGCAGCAGAAAGCCGCCGCACTTAAAACCTTCCCTTTTATGTTGATGTAATGTTGCAGCCATCTTAAAAGCAGTTATTACAGAGCCATCGCATTCATTCAGGCATGTCCACTTCTGCATCAATTTAGGGTCACACCCGGGTCAAATGGTGCTTATGCTCGGCAGCATCGCAAATAGTTTTGATAGCTTAAGGCAGTGCTGGATATCAGAGAGGCGTTTTGAATTGCAAACATTAAGTCAGTGCAAGATAACACATCCACACGTCCAATGCCACAGCACATATAGGAAATGCTTAGCTGATGATACACGGAGCTTATTTCAAGAATGTGTGTGTGTGGTATGTGTCTAAAAGACTTAAATTATCACATCAAGGGACCCAAAAACTACTATTTTGTCATTCTGTTAAGACATGAAGAATCTATTTGGTTTGAAGCTCCAGTAAAATCGGGAACCTGCTGCCAAACCTGCCTGCCAGTCCGCATTTTTAAGTAGTTTGAATTGGATTTTTATTTCTCCAAAAAACAGCCCTGTCTCTTAGAAATTACATTTATATACAACTCATTTGCCACAGCAAATCCATTTTGAGGGAACCATAATGCCAGCCACATTTTGTTTTCTATAGACATAATGAGGAAATGTTGTTAATTAACGTACCTGGCAAGTCAGAAGAATGTTGATACTAAATCAGTAAAATGTTCACTAAAAACATTTTGGTGAACATAAAAACACTTATTTGTTTTCCTCCACAATAACTGATGTAACGATCCTACCCCAATCCTAACAAAAGTGCTTTTGTTGCCCAAACTTAACCGCAGACCGGAGAGTGGACGCGACCTCTGCTCTCTGCTGTGACAGCGGTATAATTGGTACAACTGTGCGCAGGAGCCGAGGCTACCAAGCACCCATTTAATTGGCGCCTATCGCCACAAGCTTCCAGGACAGCTTCAGTACTCCCTGACATACAGACTCTCCCAGTGAGTGAAACTCTACTGATGGGATTACCTGCATTCTTCCAAAAGAGATAGAGATATAAAGAGATATACCCTCATTTAGTGATTTGGTGATGCTGGTGGAGACCATCTACCACTTTAAAATCTCCTATAGGTGATTTTCAAGGCTAAAGCATCAGATTCACATCATTTTCAAACTCAGACTATCCAGTGAGAGCAGTGACCTGTTGGGGGGGCAACGCAAAGCTGGAAGAGACCATTTTAAAAGTAATTACTCAGAATTAAGACATATATAAGTGGACCATATCTGGAAAAAGCCCCCACCTCAATGGAAATGTTTGTATTTGTAGGAGTTCCTCACTCATTCAGGTCGAACAGAACTGCTATAGTTATCCTATTGTTACACACAATATTAATTTGTCTCTGAACTGAACTGAATTTGAATCTGAGGAGGATGTTCTAAATATGCAAACATCACATCATTCCAATCACATTTTATATTGAATACTTGTCAACATTAGCATTACACACATTAATTATTTGCCCTCAAGTTTTCCAAGCACTGTATATTAACATTCATCAGCCCAGCTGTCAATGGACAGACGTAGCTTCTGCTCATGTAAATGATTACAGGTTGCAGTAGCTGTATTGTGATAGTTTGTGTGGTTTTAAATGCTTGCAGTGTTTAACTGAATATACCAGTGAGGAGCCAAATGACAAGTTTCCCAGTTTGTATTTACTGAGGGCAGAAAGCCTCATGGATGTCTGAAGAAGACAATGAAACAAAAACCTTCCATTCACTCAGCATATGGAAGAAAACCTGTGCTATTTGATTTCTAATTACTTCAGTGAGCCTGTCTGCACCTCACTCTTTGATTCAGCTCAAGATCAACATAAGCTGTGCCAGAAATCAAAGACAGAGAACGAGGACATTTTCTGAGCATGTTAGTCTGGCCTCACAATTATACCAGCAAAGTGAGTATATGTACAAAGACGACAACAGAACAATGAAAGAATCTGATGCTGAAGGTGTAAATCTGAGGCAGAAAGTATTAAGTGTGAGTCTCCCAGTGCGTCGGTGATGTTTACATTGTTGCAGTGAAAATCAATACTATCACCTTTAAGGCAACAGTTTGTTTAGTGGAGAAAACTATTTTATGTGATGACAGTGTAATAGTTTTAGTGGAAACATGTTTATCGTGAACTCAAACTTACCAAGCTGCAAAGTAGATGAACTGATCAGCTGTGATCTCTTTTGATACTTACATTTTTTGTCAAACTTTCTACATGTTGTCAAAATGATGATGTTCTGCAGAACCATTAATGTTAATGTTTTGACATAACAGAAAACCTACAATCTGTCAGACCCTTTTTCAGTGTGCCGTACTGTATGTGTATATTGTGGTGTTTTATGTGCTTTATTAATACATTTTTGAGCCTCCACATGTAGAAACAAATCTGGCTTTGGTGTTAACGTGATCACACACGAGTGTTTACACGAGTGAACCGGGCTAATGCTTCCTCTGATTAGAACCTTAGACCGTCAGGTACGGTAAAGGCGTTTACATGATAGGCCTGAGAGTCAGGAGTATTCACTTAATCAGAGTAGGATTGAATGATTAGTGTCCAAATGTGCTCATTGATCTCCAGCCAAAAAAACAAATACTCCTATCTGCCAATTGGATGAGACACCTAGAGCTCTGGCTGTATAATGATGGTGCTGGAAAGCATGGATGGCATTTGAATTGCTAAGTAACCGATCCTGATGCCTGATATGTGGAGAGGCCAAGAAGAGCCCACATCATGAAGCCTTTGAGTCCAGAAGGTGGAGCATGACGTGATCATCGCAGATATGACAGAAAAGGGACGAAAGGGAGAGGCCACATAACTCCACCAGGCTGTGAAGCAGTCAGACACCAGGTGCTGACGAGCAACACTCGCTCCAGGTTTCCCAAATGATCATGAGATTAGCTGAACAGCTGGCATGTGCCTTAGCAGCTCTCTGCTACTGCCTTTATTGTACTGTTATGTCTTATTGCTTTAATATCATCATCTCTCTCCCTGGAGTCTGTATAGATCATTTAACTATTCTGCAACCCCTACCATATCTCACTTACCTGTTGCCAAACTCTCCAGTAGACTTGGCAGTCTTACCTGTTTCCAGTCCTAATTAACCCCCACTTTATACAGTAGCCAGCGTTTCCTCACTCTTCCCTCGATTGTCAGTGTCGCTCACAGCTTCCAGTGTGTCTGGACACTTTCTGTCGGATTCTCGCCAGGGATCTGCACCCATCTTTTAGCATTAGCCTGCTTTATTGGTTCTATTTGTCTAGCCTGTTTACATGACCTTTGTATTGCTGTCTGTAAGCCTCTATTTGACCACACTTAACTTGACAACAAGCCTCTGCTAAGCCTGTGCCTGATTTAGGTCCACATCCTGCTTCCCTGAACTGGGACAGATCTGAGAACCAGAAGGACATGTCTAGCCTAGATTTGGCAAACATGTGAAATATGCCTGCCAGCAACAGTTTTTTTGCTTGTTAAACACAACTTTGACAGAAAAGTATTATTTTTAAACACTTTTCTTAAAGACTCAGCGATACCTCAGAGCTATTTTGGGCTTTCACATCCCAGACCGGACCAAGAGGAACGATTACATTGGCCAGTGACTTTCTTATCTTACTGAGAATCCAGGATTCCCAATTCTCAAATTACTAAAGGAAACGTTAGCTCCCCTCTGGGATGTAAAACATGTGACTAACTATGTATTTATTTCAGCATTCAACCTCACAGAAATGGCAAATATGCCTGATGTCTGTTTGAAAATCAGGAATGCTGCACATAATGCAAACCCTTGTATAAACTGTTTTGTCAGTAGCCATTATTGGGCTTTTAATGTAACATTGCCATTATCTATAGGTGGAGTTTTCCCATTCATCATGGAACTGCAGATGTTCACACCTCTGTTATTTTCTGAGCACATTAAAAGGCTTCTCAACCATGTTAATGGCTTGAACGCTGGGATTGAAATCCCTTGCTTGACCTTGAAATTGCTGTATTGTTGAATTGCCCATCTGCTGATAAAAATCCTGTGATACGATTGAACGACAGAACAGCTTCCAAATTAACCTTGTGTCAATTTAATTATTTTTTAAAAATCCTACAATTGCAGTTGTGATGCCACAAGTCATGCGTGGGCACATCTGGGTTGTTATATGTTTGTTTTATGTTTCCCTTTGTCTCCAGTCTGTGTCCTAAGATAAGCTAATCGCCTGCAGTCTCTGGGTTCATACGGAAATTAAGGTGGTCAATTGTGTCATCTACAGTAATTCAGCAAGAAAATTATGTATTGTGTATTTCCCCAAATGTTGATTTATTCCATTAGTCATAGTTTTGTTGCATTTCAGTCTGTCACTCCAGCGAGATCACTGCATCACTGGATGACGTTATTAAGATCACAAACGCGTGTATTTACCAGAACATGCTCATCTAGAGCACCGGGAGTTTTCCAAGTGAGCCACTTAATGATTGCAGCCGGTGCAATGCAAAAAATGCATATTTTTTAATAACCTCAGCCCACATTTGAAGAAAAATAACCAAGTGTTGTGTGTCTAACTGTGCTGTGTTGGTTAGATAGGAAAGATGCCGTATTCTCTTTATGGTTGACCTCCATTTATTCTGACAAACATTCTCATTCCCAAATATCAAATACAGTGGATTTGGACAGTGGAACTACTCTACGTACACCTCTAGCATTAGTTTTGCACTTGCAGGGCTTCTTGGTCAAGTTCAATAAACAATAAATACTAGTAACCTGACAAACTAATAGAGAAACAGGACCTCCATATTAACTCTATTGCCCACTACACTCACTCACAAATGAAATAAATATATAAAACAGAAGTTATCTTAGTCTACCACACCGTTATGCTAGCAGCACTCATTCTTAAAACAACCAAAGTGCCAGTTTATTGCTACAGCAGGATGACCTCCCACTCTGATGCAAACTAATAGAAAGGGTTTCTGCACACTTAGATGTACTTTATTTCTGAGCTATCGGTCTGTCAGTGTGACGACCAGAAGCACACACAAGAAAACAGACTCAAATGCTCAATGTGAGAAAAACAGATGGTAAAAATGGTTTATTACTGAACACGATCAACAAAGACAAGGTTACAAAATCAGACACAACCCAGAAACAATACTTGACTGACTAGACTCTGAAACGATCAGGGTGGGGCAGACAATAAGGAAACACACAAGGGCAGGAAGTCAAAGGGCCTGAAACTGGAAGGAGAAGTTGAAAGCCACAATAAAACAGGAAATGCATGACATGAGCTGAACTTGACAAACCTGACGAGACCAAACAATCAGGCCTTCATGTCATGATCGAAATGGGGCTGGTTGTTTCTACCTGCCTGTCCAGAAATAAAGTGACACACTGCTTAGATCCAAGAGTGCCAAAGTGTCAGTTTGTTGAAGTCAGTATATTGACAAGTTGGGACCGACATTATACCATTGTAGGAGAAAAAAAATATATAACTACTCACAAAAAGTTGGAGATATTCGACTTTCAGGTGAAATATATGGAAAATGTAAAAAGTGAATGCTACAGTGATATTATATCATGAAAGTAGGGCATTTAAGTAGAAGCATGCACTGGTGATTTCTTCATTTTAAACAATTTATTGAAAGAAAATCTACCAACAGTGGTAGGTATACCACAACAAAACATTTTCAGTGCCTCAATAAATTGGGACGTGGCCAAAGGACGTCCACTCCTCTCCTTTCTGTGACTCTTCCAGTCTCTGTATCACTGTTCCAACCTCCTGATGACACTCTGTGACCCTCTAAGCTCAGTGAACACCTCCGTCTGAGGACTTCCTGTTTGAAGCCTCCAGTGTTGAGGTGCCGCTGATCAACTGTTAGGTGTCGTCTTGGTCTCATGATGTCAGAATGTGAACAGCAGGATGAGGAGGACTGTTTAAATACCAATTCTAACTGAAGCAGGAAATGTATTGGTGGATTCATGGATCAAACCTGTTGTGAATGTTGCTGTTAAGCTTCTTGTTAGAGAACAGCAGCTGGTGCAGAAAGTACTGAAACACTGAACAGTTGGACATGTGCATTCAAAGGTTTAGAGAAGGTCACATTAAGTTCACCTGGAAAGGTTAGAATGCATTTTAGGTTCATCCTGAAATTTCACCTGAAAGCTGAATATCCCTAACTTTTAGTGAGTAGTGTATATATATAAATAATAAATATGAGAAATACTTGAATGGATTAGGTTGATAAAAGGAATGACTCCCAAAGTGAGGTGAAGAAAGGGGCAAAAGAAATGTATTCTTTCTTCAGAAGAAGGGATGACGGAGGAGAAGCTCTGAACTTCAACACGTACACATTCTGGAGGTTGCAGGTCCTCCCATGTAAAGTTGATTTGTAATCAGGTAGATTTTGTGAACAAGAGATAATGGTACAAATGACCTTGTTACATGTGGCCGACCGGCCCAGGCGGGTGATCTGCTGGCCCTCAAGCCAACCACTGTTGGTCCTGTCCATTCTAACTTTAGCTGGGCCTGACCCCCCATCTGACATTTGGATAAATAGATATGTGGATACATAGTGGAGTGGAGCAAGATGGTCAAAGAGAAAGAGATGAACATAAAGGTGGTGCTGAAAAGGAGAGGTTGAGGTCCCTTGAGGCCGATGCAGACAAATGTTTTAAAATAACAAATTATTCATTTGGCGCCGTTAGCAGTCAGTCATCTCAGCCGAGCGAGCCTGAAGGCAGCAGAGCAGAGAGAGCAGCCCACTGAGCCCAGCGATACCAGCTCAACTGTAAGTCAAAGCTTTGCAGCTGAAGCAGTGAGACAGATGTCAACAGGGATAAGATAAGTACGGTTTGGGTTCGGTTTTTTAGCTATATTGGGTGCCTTTCGTCGAAACATGTTCAACTTTTCATAAGCTGATTCGCTTGTCAATGTCACTTTTTGTGAGCAGAACATTTAATTTTTTAAATGTTGATGTGCTCCAGCAAGCATTCAAAATGTGGAACTCATTGTTATGCATGACTGGTTCTGATTATTGATACGTTTGTACTTAGCATGAACACATTAAGGGTTAATGTCCAATGTAGAGCCGTTTTCTAGATGAGGAACTTAACGACAGAACGAAATATACTAAAATGATAAATGTTGGTTGTGCATTTCTTACACTGCCAGTGAAATTATATGAGTATGTTAACATTATAGTATTAATGCATTATCATTACATTGACATTATTCTATTATTTTTTTTTTTTTTATGACTTGCAATTTTTACTTTCTGAGTTTAAAATCAACATACACAATATGTTAATAAACATACAAACTTTCCACACCCAAACACCCATCACCCACCCACCCACCCCTACCCCAGAAGGGTCAATCGCTCACAGAAGTGACTGGCATCTCAAGCAAAATATAATAAAATAAAATAAAATAAAGAAACTGAAATAAATAAATTAAATCAGAAAACTGAAACAAAACACATCTAATACCAGCTCATCGACATCTTTGCGCATCCGCCTGATCTTTACTGTGACATCTGGATATAGTCGAGGTACATACCCCACTTTAGACAATATTTTTCTGTTCTGTCCAACATCCTATATGACATTCTTTCATGAGCCGCAGTTCTACCCAATTCAGTCATCCAGTCCTTAAGCGAAGGTTCTCCAGGTTTCTTCCAATTCCTGAGGATGATCTGTCGACCAATCATGATAGCAGTCTGTGTCCAATATTTCAGTGACTGTGGAAAAGCAGACAGCACTGTACAGTCCCCTAAAATATAAAGTTTTGGACAGAGCACCAATTGCCTTTTGATAACATTAACTGTGAATCTTCCTCCAGTACTGACTGATCTTGGGGCATGACCATAACACATGTACCAGTGTACCTTCCTCCCCACCACACTTCCAGCAGGCAGCTGCGTCCCTTAGACCAAGTCTAAAAAGTCTGCTCGGCGTCCAGTAGAATCGATTTAGTATTTTAAATTGAATGAGCCTCACCCTCAGGTCTCTTGACATCATTTGGGAGTTGCCGCATATCTTAGCCCAGTTCTGTTCATTGATAGAGGCCCCCAGATCTCTCTCCCAGGCCAATCTAAATTCTATTATTTTAGCATCATACTCATAGAGTACTCATCCAGGTTGAGGATCAAAGTGCATCTAGTGGACAGACTGAGCCACAGCCAGGATTCCAGTGCCACCCCAACTTTGGTGGGTTTCCATCCCCAGTCCGTCCCTGCGTCAGACTGTGCTGAATGATACGACAGCTGGAATCAAATGTTTTCTGCACGCTGTAGCTGTAGGGGAGCAGTATCCAACTGGGCAAGAGAGCACATATGCTGTTTGGGTGTGCATATGTGTGATGTCAGTGTGTGTTTACAGCCAGCTAATATTTATTAGTGAGGCTCTATGTTCCACTGGATGTCATTTCTCCAGCATGTTCTCCCTGAGTGAATATTACCTCTAGCCATCCCGACTTGAACACATGAAGCACATGTTTGGTTTTCCAGGGCCGTGACCTCCACCGCTGGAGGGGTCATTTGAAGTATGGTCTGTGTTTCGCTCTGCCAGGAGTCAGCCGAATGGCAAACTAAGCATATAAGGGGAGGAGGGGGTAGCCTCCACTCTGCAGTTAATTCTGACCTCTGAGCACTCTTCATCCACACCAGATACAGGAAAATGAGCTTTCTACTGCTCGCCTAATACTTACTTTATTTGCCTTTAGCTGCCTTCTGTTGAAATTGAGCATTAAGAGGAACCAGGAAATGCCACGCTCTCTAAAACTAAGATAATGATCTCGATCCATGCCTCTACGCAATCTCATTTTTATGTGATTCAGCCATGTTAGCGAGCAGACGTATTGCATCAAATCAAGTGTGTATTATTGCATTTGATTAAATGTGTACAGAAAAATGAGGGGCAGAAAAAGTTACTTGGTAAATTTGTGCAACCAACTGAAACGTGACAAAAATACCCCAGAATTTGGAACAAAAGTAGTTTCACAACACTGTGAAAGTCTCCATTTATAACTTGACAAGGCTACAGGTGAGCTGTGTATTAATTCCATTTTTTTTTAAATCTTTTTAGTTATTTGAGTTCAAGTGTGAGTGGGAAAACTAATAATTGTCTTTTTGCCCAGAATCATGCAGCCCTAATTTCAGTGGTGGACGATCCTCTGTGAACCATTCCACATTTTAAATTAAAGGTGAAAATGAGCATGGCAACAATTTGTCGGCCCTTGTGTTTTGTGTGGAGTAGCCCTCTGTAATATTCACAGTATGTGTGCAATTTAATATGTACAAGTGGCACAGAGGCATGCAGGAGGAGATAATCCTGGGTCTTGTGGCGGCGAACGGGCACCTTGAAATGAGAGCGAATTCCCTTCCACCCCAGGAGACCTTCAAAGCACCTTGGAAAATGATCATCTATTCAAAGATGGTGTTGCAGTATATCCAGACCGGAAGCAGACACTGATGAAAAAGGAAAATGTAGCAGTAATAATCAAAGGAGGCAAAGCTCTCAAGGACACAAACAGCCCACGTAACCGGACCCAGCAGGCATGGTGATCGATAGCAGAGCGCAGAAATGTACCAATGTGAAGATGCCAGTGATACCAATCCAAACAGTTATTATTTCTATTAAACATTAACATTTTATATCGGACCAGCACTGAAAACTGACGCGTGTTTAGGTTCAGATTCCACAAAATAATTCAGGCCAAAGGAAACTTATATTTAGAAGTGTTCAGTATTTGGACATGTCGTCATGTCAAGTCTTGTTTTCAGAGAGTTTGTCATGGGTCCCTCAGAAAAGCTTCCAAAATATGGCTGTTGCTGATGTTGTTGCTGTCTCATGTGCACACACCAACAATGAATTGATCCTACTGCTAAGTGTTCTGTGTCTGTGTGCATCGTAGCCCAACACCTGGTCCAACACACCCTGAACCTTGGAGGAGGTCCCTGTTAAAACATTAACTATGTCAAATGATATTGTGCTTATGGCGTTATATGTCCTGTATGTGGTGGACATGCCTACATTATTTATTGATTTATCATTTTACCACAGGTCACAGTGATGGGAGGGTAATAGGGGCACAGAAGCGAACTTTTACCCCACAACCATGTCTCACAGCACTGAACACAAAAGTATCTGATGTGCAGATTACCTTAGGATGATTATGATCCCTCAGGATCAACCTTTCTTCCTATTTGTTTGCCGCTCAGGAGAAAATTCTCATGTTTTACGCATTGAAATTGTACTGAATAGTTGCTGGACTGTAACAAGCAGATTGTCATGAAACTTGCTGAGTAAATTCATGCAGCAGTGGATGAAACCTTTGATTTTAATGACCCCATGACTTTTTTCATGCACCACCCTCTGGACACTTCATATTTTCAGTTTCCCCTCTTGTGCTAAAGTGCTAAAAATACTCACATGCTGTCTTCTCCACCCAAGCGTTCTTACCATGCGATGAAATGAAATTGCAGCATCTCGGGCTTTAGACTTTTAGCTTTGTAATATATTCAGAGCTGCGCTGTATTCGATGAACAGCTGTGTAGGTGTAGCACAAACGCTGCATGAAAGCTTGAATATGAGGCCAGATATTGTAGAGGGAGGTGCTTTCAGACCAATATTTCACCTATTTTCCCTTTTTTTACACACAAACTTTAAATAACAACATGGCAGATATCTTCTGCTTTCATCTTGGTTGATGCTATCACATTGATGGAATTATTAACCTTTACAGTCACCTATGAAACCCCACATTCTGCACATGGTATAGCAGCACCAAGAGGTGGTGGATAACACATCCTTGGAGTTGCATCTATGTATAGGTTTGCCCCCATTCAGCGCATGAGTGCAGATACACGCAGTCACAATCTGTCCACACACACATACTGTACACTGGTACAATCACATTATTCACTGTATGCTCCATAAGCTGACACGTATTCACATCTCTGGCGTCCCCTTCTTCCTCTCTCAGCAGAAACCATGGCTGGGGGATGAGATGTGAGCAGCGATGATTTCTCTGGCTTGGATGGTCCCATCCTCCCCCGCACAGTTAACACCCCAGCCACAGTGGAACTGGACGGGGGCCAGATCCCTGCTCAGAACGCCGGGCTCCACAAGGCCTGAATGTATCCAGGCACTGAGGATCAATGTATCACTTAAAATAAGCCTTGTATAAAAGTTGGCGCTTTAAAAATAGCCCTGTGTGATGTGTGATTAAAGACACGGGGAAAGGAGCTGCATCCAAATTCAAAAGGTTATGAGGCTTGCGTAAGGTTTGGACAATTTGGTAAGGGCAAAAGCTAATTCATGAATAGTTACTGAGCAGAATCATGAAGAAATCCTCACAATGAGACAGGCAGCCTTTCCCTGAGTCCTTTAGATAAAAGCAGCTAAAAAGGTCACACTCAAATTGGGGTTTAATGTCCCTGACAGTGTTATCCAGCATGAGCCGTACAAATCCAAATGACATGGGGCTGCATCCAGAGATTAGATAGCAACTAGAGTTCACACAAAACAAACAATTTAAGCAAAACAGCAAGAGAAAAAAACAGAAAGATTACATGTGTACACAGAGGATGAAGGGCCACTGTGACAGTTGTCACATAGTGGCATTTCTCTGTATAAAGTTCACATGCATTTATTAAATCCCACAGGACACTTGACCAGGGGGCACATCTCAAGATGACAAGACCAAGCCCTGAGAGCTACAATGTGTTCAGGTAAGGTAGAAGCCCCGAGCTTTCGCTGCTCTCCTGCATAAATGCTGCACATGAACGGCTAGTGTGAGGTGGGTGGATAGTCTGTGGCCCTATTAAATATTTAATTACACATTTAGAGTCTTTTGGACACGTGCTGAATTAGTCATGTCTGATAGTGGTGTGCAATGCAGATGACAGGGCTCTGCAGTCTCCAGAGCCCTGCAGCACAACCTGCTTGTCCACATAACCAAACAGAAACTTGAGTGTGGTCTTTTTTGTGATAGAAAATGGCCAGAACGGAACATGAGAGCTTGAAGTGTGATTTCAGCCATATTTAAAGGAAACATACTTGTTTGCCGTAAAACGTGGTCAAGAAAGAAAATCAATATCAATTTCATCAGCGTGCTTCCAGTGCAGGGATAGCTCCAGGATGCGTTTAGCCTGTTGGAGCCTGGCACAGAAGCTGAAGGGAGGGAGAGCTGCTCGTCTTACCATCGCTCTGTCACAAACTAACATTTTGCCTTGCAACAACTCAAGAGCTGTCTTAGTTACATAATGATATCTTGTGACCAACAGAGTCACCAATCTAAAGTGTTTTTGTCTCCGGCAGAGTTAGGACAGTGTTCCAACCTGACAGCCTCATTATATGCAGCCCATTCTCTATAGGAATGACGTTCATATTGGACTGTTCTGCTGCCCACAGTTTACATACAATCCCAATGTGCAGTGTCAGGACGGGACTCAGGATGTCCTTTATGTGGTGAAGCGTAAAGTCAGGGTGTGAAACAACACATTAATCTTGGCTTTTTAACAGTAACCAAAATGTTTCCCTTAGTTTAAAATGGGGGTTAACAGCAGCTTGTGTTTTGATTCACTGTCATGGGCGAGGATTTAGCCTGTAGATTGAGCCATATTGTACATGATCACGGTCAACGATAGTGGTGATCGAGGCAAGCAGAAGGCATGGCGAACTTTAGCCTAATATTACCTTAACCCCAATATTATCATTCATTTGGAGTCATGTTTCTGAACCCCTGATTGATCTCCTTCAGCTCTGTTGTTGGTCCCCACCAACTCGTGAGTGAAATATCTGGCTCTTTAGCTGCTTATCGCTCTGCTATGGTCACCAGCTATTGTCTCTATCTGCTGTTTGGTGCCGAGCAGGTAGCGTGCAGTGGGTTTTTTCTCTGAAAACAGCTGCCTGTTGTGACTGAAAACAATACTATGAGAGCAATGCAGCTGACAACTAAACAACAGGCAGGAACTCTCTCAGTAGAGCCAGGTGAGCTGCAGATTCAGGTGGGTTTATCACTGTGAGCGATGCCTTTCACAGTCACATTGATTTCACACTGATGCATAAATATCATTTAAAGCCACTTTAGGTGTATTAGTTTACCTTAAGCATACATTAAAGTTTATTTGCTATAATCATAATCCTTTCCTAATCCTTATATGCACAAATTAACATATTATTTTTAATAAAAAAGAATAAATGAAATGTTGAACATTTTTGTCCCTTTTTATATTAACACTTGTATGTTTATGTCTGTATGTAACACTTGTGTATGTGTATGTATGTGTGTACACTTCACCTTTTTATGCTCAATTCTGATCACAATATCTTGATGTGAATCGATGAAAAATGTGACTCCACAGAGCTTTCGGCTGGTCATTGTGCCTCTATCGATCCTCCCCACTAACACACCTTTTGTTCCATGTCTTAACTTTGTTAATATTGCCCTTTATAGTGACACAAATGTGATATTGATGAAATTACATACAACCTACTGACATGCAGGGAAACTGGGAATATGGGGCCCCTGGGGTCTGAGGTGGTTATTAAGACTCTTAGGGATTAAAAAAACACAAGAGCAAACAAAATGTGAGACACTTTCATGAAATGACAGTTTTTATGAAATGTGGTACAGCATCTATCCACGGAAGCAAAAACATTACCACATCACCACAATGAAGCCATAAAATCATGTCACAACATGAAGCATGTTGGCAATTAATGCCAATGTGCCCAAAATTACAACGTCGTTCTCTCTGCAAAAATAGGACGACGGGAAACATTTACATCCTGGCTTTTGTACAACTTTAAATGATGTTGAATAGCAATACTCATTCATGCCAAGAATTAATGATTTCCTGGTAACGTAGCAATCGTTAATTCCTTCGTGTCAGTCGGAGGCATTAGGAGATGGGGTGTTTCTTTTTGAATGCTCTTTTATTAGTTCAGCTGCTAACACAGCTGCTTTCCCCTCGTGCTCATCCCTGTGCTCTCCCCGTGCTCTTGGACTCTAGCTGAACATAATTCCAACACAAAGAGCCTCAGAAAATGCACCCTCAGCCTCCTGTAAACGCAATTCATGACGAGGCTGCATAAGGCTTTGATTGTGCCAGGAATTTGATTGCTCCATGGGTGCAGCGAAAAGAGGGGCTGTTGGCAAGCACTTTAAGATACATTGTGGTATATTCTGCAGCTTGAAAAGAAAATTATCTAAAATTTGTTTGCAAACATGATCAGACATCCAAATTCTAAGGAACAGGTTTGGAAGCATCAACGCTTCAGTCATCCAGCTCAACCCCAACATGAAATATTCATGTGTGAAACAGCTTGCTCATACGTACACTGACAACACTGTTTGCTAAGTGGCCTTGAGATGGATTTCTGTGTGTATGCGCCCTCACTTGCACTTGTACATGCCTGTTTCTATTTGATTGAAGTTGAGACAATGACAGGAGGAGGAGGGAAGATGTATTTGTTTGTTTGAGGACTCTTAGATCTCTGTGGGTTTCACATAAGAAGAGCTATGTGGCAGTGTCCAGTGGCAAAGTTAAAAATGTGTGTGTACATATGTATTTATATATATATATATGTGTGTGTGTGTGTGTGTATGTGTGGAGGAAAGGCAACGTCTGCATACATATCATCTGCAGCTTGACTAAAGAGAGAATGAGGAGACAGATGCCAACTATTGCTTGTGCATGGGAGTAAGTCAGCGCTTCTTCACTGCTTTGGCTCGTTATTCTACTTTGTTTTTTAGATAGTGATATCCATAAATTAAGCTTTAGATATTCATGGTCCCCAAAAGATAGTTTGTTATGATGTTCATGGTCTGGTGTCCTCAGTAGATCAAAAATCCATGTCACAATTAGCATTACACACAAAGTACAGCTGAGAGGTGTGAGATGTTACCAAAGTTATTTGAATTCATCATCTGGAGATCACGAATGTCTGCACAAAATCACAAATGGGCGATCAACTGCACCACTGATGTGGCTAAAACTGAGGATATTTTAAAATGTTGTGAAAAATAAAACACAACTTGCAGAGCTTTGAGACTTACTACAATAAAATCTCTTCAAAATTATTCCTAAACATTGTTTTTAAAGTGTTGCCCCACCACAAACTATTTGGGAAGTGATTTGATACAAATAAATAAAGGGTGAGTTGTCTTGGAAAATACAAGACACTGCATGAATCACCCGTAGGTATGTATGAGGTGTAGTAGGAACTACCTGAGCTCTAGATAATCACTGGAGCTGTCAGCTGTCCTGTGCTAACAGGTGGAGGAGACTGACAGTTCTGATATGAGGTCTAACCAGGCAACAAAAGTAAAAATGCCTATGCAGGTGTACAGTGGGTGTGTATAGCTCAACACATGTACTCATGATGTTAATGTTAAATATCAGAGCTAATTATTAACCTAAGAAACCTAGGAGTAGTTTAGGAAAACAATGACAGTGATACTATAGACCAGGGGTGTCCAAACTGCGGCCCGTGGTCCAATTTTCATTGGCCCGCAAGAGATTCTAAAACTGTATTGGAATGCGGCCCACACATGGAACCTGCACTGGACTGTATTGTACTTCTTAGTCTCACCACTAGGTGGAGTAACTGTCCTGAACGAGGCAAAATGAGTAATAGAAGAAGAGGTGACCCAGGTGACCCGGGTGCTACAGGTGACCCAAAATGGCGGAATGAAGGAAACGTAAGAGAGCAGGTGAGTGTAGAAAGTTTCAGACGCGGTGTACGATGAGAGCACAGCTAATACCTAATGAAGATCACTTCTGCATTACGGAGGAGCTGCTTGATGTTAGCAGTCTAAAGAGCACCACGATGGGTGAGGATGTTTTTGAAGCTGTGCCAGATGCAGTTGGAATGATAGGACTTTAATGGGACGAGCTGTGTGGAGGTACGACAGGACGGGGCTCCAGCCGGGACAGGTGAGCGCAAAGGAATGGCCTCTACGGTGTCCACCGAGGGGCAAGGAAGTGGAGGTAAGGCTGCTCTACCATTCTCATGTGCACTGGCTCAGTCGTGGCTCTGTGCTGCAGTGGTTTTATTCCCTGAGATCAGAAATGGACCAGTTTTGAAGAGAGAAGGAGCTCTTCATGAGCTCAGTTACCCTCTCTGGTTGGCATTTTTAGTGGATCTCACTGATCACCTGAACAAGAGCCTTCAAGGCAAAGACCAGCTTGTACCACAACTAATAAATGAAAGCCCACTGATAGAAAGGCTGTTTTTTTTCTTGAATCATATTCAGTTATCAAGCAGAATTTACCTACATTTGATTGATTCACCTCTAGTGGATTAGAGTTAGTAATATAGCTCCCTTCTAGTGAGTGGCCCAGCCCTTTGGATGTTTTTTCTCAGTGTAAAAAGCTTGGACACCCCTGCTGTAGACAGTGACGATGAGATGTGGTTAAAAGCTTTGAATAAAGTAAGTGAAGTTTAGATTGCGTTTCTGTTCTTTTGACGAGGTGAATAATCAACTTTGAAGCATAATTCAGCTGAAAGAAATTTGAGCTGGCAAACTTCAATTATGATATTTCAAATTTGATCAAAAGAAATATTCATGACTTTATTTTCAAAAAATTGAGACACTGAAACATGAAGCATTAAACATTAACTTGTGTTAATATTTTTTACTCAGTATACAGTTTGAATCTAATCATTTCTTCATCGGTCCACTTATTTAGACTTAGACTTCTTTATTTTATCCCCCATAGGGGGAAATTTTCTTGTTACAGCAGCAACAATATAAACAGGGAGAGTGAAAGAAACAAAGCAATAGAAAAGACAAAAAATAGCAAATATAAATATAAATATAAATATAAATATATGGATTGTGATGAAATGAAATAAATATTTACACCATAGGATATTTACACTGTAGACAGGAATGGAATGACATGGATGGTAGGCAGTATATTAACATCAGCCAGTGATTTATTTCATCCAATAGGAGATCTGTTAAAAGTCTAAGATCCAACAGTTCTGAAAACTCTTTCTTGCATTAAAGAAAAATTACAACAAAAAGATTTATCAAAACATTCTCTGCTTGTAATTGCATTGGCACACAATGATAACACCAGTTTGAATGAATACATACAGAATAAGGTGACACTGAACTTCTCAAGCTCATTTCATATCTCTGGAGGACTTCTGAGGATCTGTCCGTGGTCCTGATCCTGTGGCGTCCAGCTGCTGTGAAGCTGCTGTCCACACCGCTGGGAAGGTTTCCACCAGTCGGAGCTTCCAGTCAAACCTATTCATTAAATTCACTTGTTGTTTCAGATATATATGTTTACTCTGCCTTGTACCCTGTCAAGTGTCATTCTAAGGGTCAAGAAAACACAGTTCTCAGCAGCATCTACAGTTTAATGCCTCCAACTGCAGTGGGATCCTCAAGCTCATTTTCACAAGGGCATGAAATAAGTCCACAATGAGCGTGGTGGAAAGTCTCCCACAGCAGATTCACAGCATTCAAAGAAACCTTTTTCATGGCAGCCGTTTTGACCTGGCAGCGCATGAAAAGCAGCGGAGTAATTGATAACAGTGGAGGTTGTATTCCATGTTGGTGAACTACACTGTTGGCCATAAAGTTGGAATAATTGTTCAATACCTCCAATTTAGTTAAAGCCTGAATACACAGTCTGCAAAGGTTAATTGCGGTTAAAGTTCCACTGTGATGTGTTTGGAAGAGTTTGATCAGTAAAGTTGAGAAGATATAAACTTTATTCAACAAGAATAAATCACATTGTCACAATCATTTCATGAGAAGAGGTTAATAAAACATTTTATTCCAACTTTAAGGGCAACAGTGTACGTCCCTGGTCTGATATTGTACACGCCGGCTCATCTGACAAAGGATACTGCAAAGCCTTCTTTAATGTCAGGGGGTCCATCTGTGGTTTTCTTATTAGAAGAAGTCCAATTTTTTTTTCTGTGAAAAAGGTCTGTTAGTGGTTAAATCCATTCCATGTAAAAATATGATTCAGAAAATACCGATTTCATCACTTTAACCTAATTATATATCACATTATATCAATAATATGTTTCAAAACAAATGAATGAAAACTGAAAAAACGACAGTCAAAAGTTGCTTTTGATTTGCAGTGATGATTTTTGCCTCCTCACACTGAGAGAACTTACCCTTCTGGGCCCCGCGATATAAAACCGGCGTCTGTCTCTTATGACAGTAATCGCACTTCTGTTCAAGGTGAGATACAAATCGCTGCACATTATTTATGCTCCATCAATTCAATAATGGTGTAACGGATTCAGCGTGTGGCCACAACTACATTTAACAGTTCTATAAACTTCTCTTATAAACTCTTGGGCAACAACAGGTTGGTGTCAGCGATAGAAGTCAATAAAAGCTGGTTAATGTTTCTTTACGGGTTCATTTTGT
Source organism: Pempheris klunzingeri (assembly GCF_042242105.1). NCBI lineage: Eukaryota > Metazoa > Chordata > Actinopteri > Acropomatiformes > Pempheridae > Pempheris > Pempheris klunzingeri. Next base: position 3,338,284 of record NC_092019.1, on the reverse strand, counting down.
TTCAAAAAGACAGTTTTTAAAGTGTTTTCTAATGTACATCAAGGGAAAACACAAAATAAGACCAAGATCCAGCCCAAGTGTGGAAATATCTTTCTAATCTGAAATAAATACTAATCACACAACACAAAGAAATGAAAAAGAAAGAAAACTAAAAAACAATACTTCTGAAGGACAATAAAATCAGCCTCTGCTGCAGAAACAAGAAGTAAACAATGTGATGTAACAGGAAATAGTAAAAACTTTACAGAACATATCAGGCCAATCTTTCAGTGCACGACCAATGAGGACAGATTTAACAACAGTGGCGATAACTTTTCATTTAAAAGATTTAGAAACAGAGTTTTACATGTTTGAAACGACTCCGACACTTTCTGGACGTTTCTGGTTCTGCTGCATCGATTTTGATTGTGTTTTTGTTAAAATGTTCATCGTGAGTCCGACACTGTTGTCGGGATGCAAAGATGAATCGCTGGCACCGTCTTTAAAGAACTGCTTTATTGTCAGATTAATCCCCTTTTGATGCCTTATCACACTCATCAGGGTCCTCTTCTTCAGCCGGGGTGTGATCTCCTCACAGATGTTCTCACTGCTTAGTTAAGGTCTGTGTCAACCAGCTGCTTTTATTCATCAAATATACACTTTAAAGGAGCAGTGACCAATGATTGAGAAGGTTATTACTCAGTCAATCTCAGAAGGGGCCTTAGGCAAAATAGCTGGGGGGGGCTGAATGAACAAAGATATATGAAGGCCTCTGTTCTCTTTTTCCAGGATGTGCTATTATTATTCATTATTGATATTTTTAGAACTTTCTATACCCTTAACTAGTTAAGTGGGTCTAGCAATGGATGGGTGCATTTTCATTTAAAAGATAACAGAACCGAGCTGTATATTTTATCAGGCTATAATTTATTTCTTTCACCGACTTTAATTGTTCCAATAATTTGTGGTTTGCTCTGTGGTTTTTACATGGGTGACTTACTGCTGTCAACCTGCATTTCAAGTGGGGCCTGAGTTCAGATTGTGCTCAGGGCTCCTAATATGTTCGGGCCAGATCTCTCAGAAGTGATCTGACGTAGGGCGGCGCAGTAACTTTGCAGAGACGCACATATAGCTCTTAATGTTTTAGAACATACACTTTGAAAAAATGAACGTCTAAGTAATGTCTCTAATTAAGTTGTCTTCTCTTGTTGCACAACATAAGAAAAATACCTACTGTGATAATGAAAGTAATTAATTTTGATATTTATGCTTTGTCACAACCACAAGGATTGACTTCCAACTAGGAAAATCATAACCGAGCTCCCAAGTTGCCATTAAATTGAGATAATCTGATTAATTGCAGTTTAGTTCTGGACATATCCGTCTGAACCATAAAACAGCATTACACAGCATGTTAAAGCATGTTGTGAGGGGAATTTTTAAGGCCCAAAATTTTTGATTTAATACATTTTTCACAATCTTTATAGCAACTTCAGCGTCACTATTTAAATGGCTCATGTTCAGTTGTTCTTCTCACACAGAGCACAAGCTCACACGTCCTCAGTTGTAGCTCCAGCCTTGCACATGAATCTCCTCTTTGGTAATGAATGAGTTTGAGTAACTGGCTGACGCTGTCTCTCCCACATAAGCTGGTGCATCACTACATCGGTTACATTCTCCAGATGAGCTTCAGTAACCTGTGAAAAAACCCCTGTTTGTGTTGTGGCTATTTATTCTGCACATTTCCTCTTTGTGTGGTAAATGTAGGTGGTGCCACAGACCTGACATAACATCCAATTGACGCTGTTTGACTCCAGAAGAGGGGGCTGCTGGGTGAATTTTCTATGAAGAGGAACCCCCTCAGCTTTGAACACAGTGAAGACAGAGTCTGCCAGGAAATTGGGCAATTGTGCCTTCAAAATAAAAGCAGTCCCAGGGGGAAAGCCTCTTTTTTTCTTTTCCTTTTTTTTCCTCCCCAATGTTGTTTCATTATGGTTTGGTACAAATGCTTTACCTGCTCTAATGCTATAATTACATTTACATATCTCAGAGAACACAAAGAGATATTTTAATAACAAGCAGATGTGACATTTGGAACTTGTACCCATGGTTCATGGCACAGGCTGGACTGTCCTGAGTAAATGTTCTACATGTTTAAAAGGTTGTGAACACACATGATGGATCTACTGCAGAAACATACACAGCACATCATTATATTTAGGCTGTTTTACATGTCAATGATTAACTTCATCATTTCTCCTCACTGGTACAGATCTAGATTTTCAGAGATTCAAAAGGTTTTTGAAATTTAAGAAAGACAAATGAGAAAAGACAACATGTGTGTGTATATCGTATGGTGAAATGGTAAAACAGTGTAATCTAATTGGTGTGTGTGTATGAATGGGATCCATCATTTCATAGTGGTATTACTCTCCCTTCCACGTGCTGCTGTGATCAGGAGGTCCTCGAGATAACATCAGCGCTGCGGCGCTTCTCCAATTACGCTTTTTATTTTGAAAGATGTAGCTGGAAGTCATTTTGGTGTAACTCGACTCTCTTGACAGCAGCGCGAGCCCCGGGCTTCCAAATAAGGAATCCGGCTGTTGCTGCGCGCGGACACACAGGCACACAAGGACGCTCCGGAGCCGCGAGGAGGGGACGGAGCTGCACGAGACGCGCGCCAGCCCTGTTTGATTTGCCGCTCCGGTAAAACCTCCTGGAGGACTGCGAGAGCTGAACACGGGGCGCGTTTTAGATTCGGGGAATAACTTTTTGAGACAAACATCAGATTTTCTGGAATAACAAACACAACAAGTATTTCTTTTTATCTTTTTATTTTTTTATTTTTAAATTTTTAAAGGATTTCCCCTTTATAAATGCAGGAGGAGCGGAGGACGGCGCGTTTTGGAGCAGTGTGAGAAAATAACAAACGCTGAACACATTCGGGATTTTCTGAACCCATTTTACGCACTGGAGGCACTAAGGGGCGACCAGAACTCCTCTCTGAGTTCCCCTCTTCTTTCTCCCTGTCACCTTACGTCTCTTTTGCACAGTGCGCGAGGAGGTTTCCGCTCACAATAATGCGTCTCGTGGACTTATCCTAGGACTTCAGGCTTTTGGAATTGGTGAATGCCCTGTGAACGCACCGAGCTCTGACCACTGGCAGCATGCATCAAAGGAGCTGGTAACTTACTCAAGGTAAATGGTCTTATTTCTTTTTTCTAAATCAGCCACATTCACTCTTACTGAGCTCTCCGGAGACCTTCACGTCTCCTGTGCGCACATGTCACCAACACAGCGTGTTCTGGTCGCCTCTGCGCTTTGTTTTGGTGATGTGGAGCTCGCTTTTGTCACTGATCTTTGCGGGTGGGGGGTAAATTAGCTAAAAAACAACAAACAAACAAAAAGACTGATCCTGAGTTAGTACATTTTCTGGAGATTTGTCCTGGTAGTTGTGCCCCCCCCCCCTCCCTTTATGATGAGGTCTGCTTTTAGGCACGTTGAGGGGAAGCTCTGTATTTTCAAGTCTCACACACCCAAGCGGTTCGTGGTCAGGGAGTCGCACCGCTGGTGGACAGTCAGCCTGTGGGGATGGATGGAGGCTCCTTCCTCTGGGGACACACTGTCGCCTCGCTTAATAATAATAATAATAATTTAAAAAAAAAACGCAATTTAACGAGTCTTTGTTCAGTCTCGGAGGTTAAATTAAAGCCAGAAGTCATTTCAGCCATATTCTGAATAAATAAGCGAAACTCTTTGAATCGGCATCATTGAAATACAGCCTGCAGAATTTGTTTCAGTAAATACAGAGATTTTTAATTTGGCTCCTCATCCCCATTACTGAAGTTTTAATTTAAGGCACAGCGTTATGTTTCTTCGCCCCCATGGGTGGCACAATAATGTCTTTTAATAGCAGTGTGACAGTAAGCAAGACTGCTTGTAAATGCAACATCTTTGAATAGAGTTTTGCGTTTGGGCTGTCCAAGAGAAAGCTTTGCTCATCTGAGCAAACCTGGTGCAGACTTTCTCATATTTTGATGCACTAAAGTCTACATAGGCGTAGACTTTATGCTTTTCTATCAGGCTCAGGGAATGAGTTAGAGAATGAGGAGGGGAAAATAACCTTAGTATCCTTCTGAGTCTTTTGTGTTCCCCCTTTGATGCCACATAGAAGCAAACTTAAAAGTGATTCAATATTTTTTTTGTCATATTTAGTGACTGAATTGTCAAAAAACATAGACATATTATATCCACTGTAATTATTATAGTCTTCAAAGAAAATTGGCATGTTTTTTTTTTTTTTTTTACCTGAGGAAATGCACACAGAGAATGTGCTCAAGTCATGTCTTGGTGAAACATGATGATAAGGCAGAGTGAAGTCATGCCCAGTGATGCTTATAAGAGAGACCGGAGGCACAGCGGATTTCTTTGCAGTGGAGTAGGCAGATGAACGCTTTGAGCCTACTGCTGTGGCGCACTTTCAGTCAGCCTGGTATCACTCACTGATGGCCAGCAGTCTTATTCGCAACAAAATGGGTTGTCATTCACTGTCCCCTTCTGCTGCAAGGAGCCTCCCTCGCCTCTCCTTGTGCTGCAGTGAGACTCACTAATGTTCAATTTGAGGCATGCTGCAAGTGCACACACGTACTGATGAAGATGAGACAGACAGGGTAGGCTGCTGGTTTTGAAAAACTTTCAAGACAGGATTTGCTGCTGTTCAGGCTTGAATAGAAGTATTCTAATTCTGTGTGTGTGTTTCTTGTTTGGTCTACGGTAGGACAAAACATGCTTGGGGGCGCTATTAAAACATGTGAATCTATCCCTTGGGTACATCTGGTTAAATTTCTATTAGTCTATGCACTGAGCTGATCACTGTTGATTTTTCCTGTAGCAGCATCATGTTGGTATTCTTATTAGAAGACTGAGGCGAACATGCAGGGTCATGCTGATTATTTTTATGAAAAAGTACGGCATCTCAACAGGTGTTGAGGTTGCTTTTAAAGGTCTGCTAAAAAAGCAAGCCGTAGGAGGCTAATTCAGATGTTTACATGGAGAGTGCTGAAGCTTGTATTATCATTGCTGCTCTGATGCATGCATGCTTGGTACAGGAAGGTTAACACTTGTCTACCGCCAATCAAGAAAAAGCAAAGCGAATGCGTCAGGAATGACTGATACAGTGTGTCATTCATTTTAAAAGGCAGACACCAACATTTCCAGGCTGGCATCATTAGCTGGTATGAAAATCTATTATAAGGCACTAAAACCCTCTACTGGAACTGAGATCAATCAATTTGTTTGGGGGTCGCAGCTTTTTAAAGCAGCCCAACAGTGCATGTTTAATCAGGTAGATAGGCTACATTAGGCATTTAAACATCAAATTATATTAAAAGCACCTTTGAGATGTTGACACCTAATGTCCCTTGGTGCATTTTACTGCTATCTGCTGATAAATCCAACCCTTTTTATGCAGGCTACTTTACTCATCCATCGTCCACATAGAGATGTATGTAAGAGCTCAAACAGCTGACCCCTCCCATTAAAGGACTGGCACATATCACTGTGGCTTGTGTTGCCTGAAAAAAAATCGTTTGCATTACACTAAAAACATGAAACCACAAAGAATTTATGGGGCCAACGAATCCTATGACAGATATTTATGGTGGCTTGTTGCAAGAAAATTAAATTTTTTTGTCACATTGCCACAAAAATCCATGTGAAAACCTGCCACATGACTCTGAGGGGAGTTAACTACACTTGACTTGTCTGCTGTTATTATGACAGCACATGCTTTTCTGGAACAGTGCCAGGTTCAGGGTCTGAGAATCCCCCCCCCCCCCCCCCCCCATTACCCCCAGGTACGGATATTAGCAGTTGACTGTTTTATCCGCAAGAAAGAGAGCAGATAACAGAAATAGACTCAACAGTAGTGCCCTGACAGGCAGGGCTGGCTCAGAGTCACAGGGATGAGACAAGCCGGCAACACAACACAGGCCTTTTCAGAGCCATTCATGCATGTTTTGTTAACCTAGATGTCCCCCTTTGTTTCTGCATCTTACATCCTCCCGCTGCCTCGGAAAATACCCGCCCCGTCGACTCATTCTCCTTCCCTCCATCTTCTCATCCTCTGATCACTCCCCTCCAAACAAGCCCGCAGTGTCCAAGGCTATGTGCTATCAGTGAAGCTCATATCTGAATTTGTGACATCAGAGGGAGGAAGAGGAGACAGTGAGGGGGGGGGGGGACAGAGGGAGTCATTGAAAGAGGGGAGATGAATAGATGGGTGACGAGGAGACAGTCAGCGGGACGATAGAAGATGGATTAAAGGCAAGATAGAGAGAGACTGTGGACACAGGGCTGGGTGACATAGACAGACAGTGCTATTCTGCTGCCTGTGAGCTCCACAGATCGCTTTGTGTATGACACCCACCATGCTTTGGACTAAATACACAGCAATCAGTCAGCACAGACAGGCTGGTCACACATGCACGCACACACACGCACACACACTTTGAAACACAGGCACTTGAAAGGTGAAACATGCCTATATCTCATGTCCTGAAAGTTCCTAATGGCTTCTCAACAGAACTGCAGGGAGAAAATCTTTGCTTAGAGCAACTTGGAGGTTGACCAGATCCTGTTACACCATTGGCTCTCCTAATTAGGAACTAAACAAGGAGCTTGGGAAGGGTGCTTAATGAGGCTTGGCCAATGTGCGGAGTAAGACAGGAACTTAGGCTGACAACCATGTAACAGCCACACAGCTTTGCCACGAAGAGCGTCAATGGCTACGTTCACGTCTCAGCCCTAACGCTCAACTGTTTAGTTGTGATTACTTTACATGATTATTCATATCAGGGATGTAATACGTGTCTGATGCCAGTATGAGCTGATGTAGGAGCTGAAGCAGACATGCAAAGTATCAGTGAAAAAGTAGCACCTAATTGCTAGGCTAGTCCTCTACAGTAATTAGCAGTGATGAATTCAAATGTGAGGCGTTCACCAGCAAATGGCCTATCCACTAATAACGTTTTTATTTGTTTCTCTTGTTATCCTCGTGCTGAAGTGGAATGTCCTCCCAAGAAGCATTAGTCATTTGTTGAAATGCATAAGCAAAATCTATGTTGTGTTTAGTCATGCCTTTAGAGGCATGTCAAAATTGGAACTTGTGCCAATTAAGATGCAAAAATGCAGAAATGTGGCGTTTTTTTAACCACAGATAGAGATTGTTACTTAACCCTGAACAAACAGTTATTCTTTCTAAGATGACAAAGTTACTACACTACTACATCACAAAGTAGTTTTTGGGGAACTGAACACACACCACCATCTTTCCAGAAAAGTATTCATTCGTAGTCACTCTCTTCCAGCTCTAGTTTCTTATTTTGAACTGGAGCATTTGAAAATTACTTCCATACTCAACATCTACTAACGTTCAACGTGATACAACATAAAGAAATCTCTGGTATCATCTTTGCTTTAATGTCTTTTTTGAATATTATATTTCAGTATACAGTGTGTACAGCTGTTTTTATGTTCTTTATAGGGACCAAAGGTTTTAATAAAAAACAGATTTTCAAAAAAGTGAAATAAATATAGGTTTAAATCAGGTTATGGTGAAGCATAGCAGAGCGTTCTTTTTGTTTGTCATTATAAGCGGCACCTTTCACATTATGCATTGCCGTTATTATTATTATAGAACAATGATTGTAATAATGTATTAAGTTAATTTAGTGTCTAAATGTAACCAAACATTTAACCATAGTAATTGCAGATCAGAAAATGGTCACATGACTCTGCAGTTTGTAATAATTTTTTGTAAGGGCTCTGGAAGGCCTTGACAAACAGTGTAATCTTGTCAATAGCAGTATTGGAAAATATATGGGTTGTTTTTAACTGTCAAAAGAATATAAGTGTTTTGTTGCTTGTTTGGGAGGACTTGCAGGCGAGAGTTGAATTTATGCTTGGTCTCTTCATAAGAGGCATGCGTTTTACTTTCACAAGGCAGTTCACAAAAGAGTGACACATTTTGAAGAGAGGATGACCTTATGCAACAATGCTCCCAAATAACCATGAAAGATGGGCCCACATAGTATTCTGTGTAGACCGTGTGGGCACCAAGACACCAGAGAAATTAAGCAACCTCCAGGCATAATTATTGCTGATGCACGTTCGTAGAATTGTGTGACGTTGTGTCTTGCAATGCGATTGGGGAGTTTGTTGCCAGGGTGAAAAAAAAAAAAAAATCATTTTAAACAGATAAAGTTATGCATTTTACCTCTATTTATGCCTCTGCTCATTCACAAATGAAATGACAGTAGTCTTGTGAGGGCTGGAAATGTGGGAGAAACTGTGTTATCACTTAATCATTCCTGTTGCAAAGGTACAAAAGCCAGACGAGGGGTGCTACATGCTGCCTTTTGTCTGGAGACAACTGTCGAGAAAGCAGCCAAGCATAAACTGAGTCTAATGCTGGCTGCTTGACAAACATATTTAGAAGCATTAAAGCGCAAATCTGATGTAGACTGGACTCTCTAAATCAGACTTTGTGCCATATCTCATCCCAGATCACAACTGTGCAGATTCCATAATGATTTTTTAAATGTGCTATAAACAATACAAGACTATTATCTTACAAAAACGTGCAAAAATTACGTATTTTCATTGATCCTTCAGGTATTGAACCACGCCCTGAGAGGATTGATGACACATTCGTAAACACCCTGCGCTGGCCAGAATGTAGAGACCCAGTGAGTGAGCTGAACGTGAGAAGCAAAGAGCATGGTACAATTACCACAGATTTAAAGGTGGTGGGTGGTATAATTAAGTCTCTCGTTAGGAAAACATGTTGTGCAGCAGTGGTTATTGATTTATCTAAAGCATTTGACACTGCTGAACATTCTTAACTAAGACGGATTCAAAGTATTATCTTATCTGAACAAGCAGCAAATGGCTGATGATAGATCTCACTGTTGTTGGAACTGATTCAAGTCACATGGGGTCACCTGAAGTAGCCTCTGTTATCACCATGAAGACCATGAAGACCATCAATATTTATAATGTGGCGGGTGTTGTTTTCACCTTGTGAGCCTGTGTGTGTGTGTGGACAGATTGTTTTTCAACACGATAGCATCAAAACTGTGCAAGATGTGCTCATGAAACTTGTAGTAAAGATGACAATGAAGGCCATTACCCCCCCGCCCCCCACTTCATGGCCCATTTTAAGTCACATATGACTTTATTCCAGATTCAGTTAATCGTTCCCTTCTACAATATGGTTTATACATTTTTGACACACCCTGATCTCCACTCCCTTACTTTCCGCCTCCCTACTTCCTGCATACATCTGCATTGGCACTAAATGCAGCCTCTTGGTATACTCTGCTGGAGGTGTACCACATGGATATGTACTTGGTCCTCTGTAATTTATTAATGATGTTGTTAACGTCGATCGTGATACAGAGGACATCATCAAACACTGCTCAGCTGCAATTAGATATTAAGAGTTCAGTCTGAGCTGCGAAGCTCATCAAAAGAGAGTGAATGCTGCTCTCAGGCTCCTGCATAACAGGCAGACTGTTACTTCTCAAGGCAAACCAAGTGAGTTCACGTCCTTTGTTAAATAGCTGAGCTTTTTAATCACCAATTGATAATTTTAAACTGCGTATTGATTGTCTTGAAACCTGCCATTTCAGACACAAGTACAGCCTCTTTTCTCCTGAATGACTGAAATCTTCAGACACGTTTTTTTTTCGCACTGTACCCTGGGATTTGACACTGGTAGCAAATTTATGACACATTATTGTGATTTGTATGCTGTGGTTGGATGGTCATCTCTTTATATGCAGAAATCAATTCACTGCCTGACATTTATTTATAAGGCCATTCTGAGGTTGTCTCCATCTTACTTAAGGGTCTTTATGGCTCTAGTCTGGGGGCCATCAGTATGGTTTAAGGTCAAAAGAGTCTTTTCTCTGGTCGAAATGAGACTAAGGCTGAACAGGTAAAAAAAAAAAATATTCTGGTATGCTGTTGCCTGGAATGACTTGAAATCAAAAGAACAGAGCAACTCTGGAAATTGAAGTATAGCACTCTGGCTGGAAAGTAAAAAAATGGACTTGGTGCCCTTTAACTCTACCTTCGTTATTTCTTTTTGGTGATATTGTGGTGTCCTATCTGTAATTGCGTGCTTGTGCTCCTGTCTTGGGCAGGTCTCACCTCTAAATAAGGTTGGAAACTCAGCTGAATCATTCCTGGTTTTAGGTCGTTTAACTTTAAACATTTAACTGCTTCTGGAAAGAAACCTGCTCTCTGGCAAAAGGTGGAGCCTTCAGGTGAATTTCAGTATTTCTGGCAAAAAATATGTGCTGGTCATAAATACTGGAGCCCTTAAAGAAAAAATTCTTCCCATTTTTAATTATTTTTCATTTCCTTTCAACTGTAGGCATAATTTCCTTTTGTTACTGTGATAGTAAAATCAGACCAATTACAGTCTTTTAATCAAAGGCAAATCTGCCATATCACCAATGATGTGATGAATTTAATTTAACTGGATATATATTTAATGAGAAAATGCTGAATCTTGTGGCATAAAACTGATATTATTTTATTGATTAATGGCAAAAGCATCAATAAAGTAGTCAGGCTTTAGAAGCCCATATTGGTGGAACCCTTATGTAGTAGCAGTTACAGTAGATTAGCATCAGAGCTGCGTCACTGTAAGTCTTCAATTAGCAGGAATCTCTTGCCAGTTTGCTATTTTTATCTTCATGTTAACAAGTGTGTGTGAGAGAAGCAGAGGAAACACCTTCACACCTCAGTCTGCTCTTCTGGAAGCCTCGAATGACAAACAGACCAAGCAGCCAATGCATTAAACCATGTGAACCGAGTGCCTATATGTGCATACACATATAAGCCTCCAGAACATACAGTCCAAACAGCACAGTGGTAATTTCAGATGTGTGTGGTGAGCTGTGAACTTGTAGAAAAATATTAAAATGTGCATATAATTTGTACATTTCTAAAACAGTCCTGAGGTATGAACTTAAAAGGATTAATGTCAGTATCTCCTGGAGCATGAGCCCTGCTGAGGGCAAAGAAAAGTGAAAGGAGTAACTCAACATCCCCTAAATGTGTTGTTTAACTCCTCACCTTGCTACAGCAGGACACCATGACTTCAATGTTGGGTGTGGTTATAGTCGCAACACACCAACTTTCTTACTTTAAGTTATGTTGTTGATTTAACTATGTTAGTGTGTTTTTTTTAGTATACACATACATGTGTCTTCAGTTTTTACAGTTTTATCTCGAAAACTCCTGTGTAGCTGTGTGATCAAGGATGCGTTTACCTGCAGATAAGATATTTTCAGCCAATTTGTGGAAAGTTACAAAAGATTTGTTCTTCTATATTACTGAGTTTATGTTAATGTTTGCAGACTGTATATGAATGAGACAAATCAAGCGAATGTGCATTCAGAGAAGGCTTTTGGCAACCCACCAAGAAAGAGCTTAAAAAGTACTGGTTGGAGATGCCTGTGTTATATAGTGTGTCCATTTTTCCCATCTTTTCTCAAATTTGCCCATAGTCAGTCTTAAATAATGAGTCATCCCTTCCATCACATAGATTTCGTTCATAATTTCTCTCCACTGTGTTACAGTTAAAATGTCACTCCTCATCCAGTTTCTTGAAATAGTTTTCTTACAGGCCAACAAGATCACTCTGTAGAGGTAGGCATCCTCCATACGTACCTCCTCTTTTGCTGGCAGTCCAAAATACATAGTCCCTGGATCGTTTGATATTTTGTAGCAAAATATTTCCTCAGTTACTTTTGCAATGTGTGTGTTTTTTTTTTTAGTATACACATACATGTATCTTCAGTATTTACAGTTTTATCGAACTCTCATATTGAATCTAGACGTTTACTAGCTAGTGCTTTATAAACTCAACAAGACATTCAACGGCATTTTCATTGATCACACCTAAAAGAGGAGTTACTGACATATTGTGAAAGACCCAGTCACGAGTTACAGAAGAAACATCTCTGTACTGATAGTGACTGAAATAATGTCAGAATGTCGGTTTCACAGCTCTGTCAGGTTATTTCTTCAGTTTAGTCTCCTAGTAAGTGTTAGTGTTCAAATACATGTAGCTTGCATTCTTAAAAGGTCTGTTTCTTTCTTTCTTTTTGCCATATTGAGACCCTAAACAAAGTTTTGTTTGATCTTGCAAGAGGAAACAACAAAGCTGCTGCTGGCAGAGAGCTAAAGGTATTCCCCTTGATAGGAGGGGTTTCACTTTAGGTTTACACTTCTGTTTGAGCACGGGCTAAAAATCTGAAACAAAGCCCAACTTCTCTTCGCAACCATGCCAGATCCTTCGCTCTGACATGCTGTGAGTTGAAGAAATGCCACAGAAATTAGTCACATGCATGTAGGCATGTTCGTGGCATCTTCCCCCACGCACCTACTGTACATAGAAACCTTGCTTGAGAATTCGCAGATGGTTCACTCTGCTTCCTCCACAGCTTTCTCAGCGGTGTCGTGACCCTCTCTCTGGCTGAAAATATGAGTTCTTATCAACACATTATGCTGTAATTTCTGCACTTTTTTAACTTCTCGCTCTGCACTAATTAATTCATTAAATAATCATAGCTCCATGCATAGTCTAATAACAATTTTCAGAAGCATTTGGCTTTATAAATCATTCCATTGGTTGAGTCTGTGTCACCACATATGTAATGTTAACCATACGTGCATCTATCTGCACAAATGCAGATGCATGCCGCCTCTGTTTAATGCCAGTTTCTTTAGATACAGAAAGCCTTGCTGTTCTTTTCAGAATATCTTAAAAAAAAAAACCAGACACAGGTATTTCCATAATGCAGGGTGAAATTATATATTCTTTATCCTCTGTGATGAGACCAAGGGAAATCTTTGATCTGGAGTGGCTAGATAATCATCCATAACTGAGCCCTGATTTCCATCTCTATTCACCTCTCCCCTGGAAGCTCCGCAAGCAGCCATCAACAGTGGAACTAATCAGGGTTATTACTACTCTCCCCACTGAACGGCACACTTCTCCAGATGCTCTGCTGTTGTTCTTTATGTTGATGTATGCTCCTTTGGTTTTATATCTCTTTGCTCATGCATCAGTTGTTTGCTGGCATTGCGTAACACATACAGGTGGACTACTTCTGACATATTTTGACATTTGACTTCATTTTTTTCTTCTAATTTTTAAGTGGGAACCCAGACGCACCAAATGCAAAAGGTGACCTTCTTCTCTGGAGTTCAAACCAGATCTGCTTTTAGGGCTTTTGGGTCAAGGGCCAAGTCCAGTCTCATGCCTGTCAAAGTATATCTTAAGTTGAGTTCAAGTGCTTTAGGGCAAGTTACATTAAAGTCTCAAATCTGCCAAGGCAAGTTCAAGTCATGTCTTGTTATTGTCTGAGGATATCTCAAGTTGAGTCTCAAATCTCTTAGGACAGGTTCAGTACAAGTCCGTCAAGGCATGTTTAAATCAAGTCGCATGTCAGAGCAACATTCAAGTCAAGTCTCAGATACCTACAGAAAAATTCAAGTCTCTTGTATGTCATTGTGTGTCTAATGCCTAGACTGTATAGGAGAAGTGAATGAAGCCACCGTGACGCCACCCGTTGATCATTTTGAAGCCTCAAGTTGAGCATTTTCAAAAGTGCCATCTTGATTTTGGAGCCAGAAGTGACATGTTAGTTCTTTCCTATGTCTGTGATTGGTAGGCTAAGCCATGACCCACCTCTGATTGGTTAGTCACAAGATAGTCCTGCACTAGAGCATAGCCTGCTTTATCGTGTGTTTTATTCTAAATAGGACCATAACTTGCAAAATAAACATCATGATGCACTGAAGAAGACTTAAAACTTGGAAAGTATTAACTGAGGTAATAAATTAAGTGAGAAGTAGGGTTATTTCTTCACAGTCTGCGATATAATAGAGCATCTCTTTGGAACCAGTGGAGTCGCCCCCTGCTGGCCATAAGAAAGAATGCAAGTTTAAGGCACTTCTGCACTGGCTGCAGTTTTTAGACCTGGAAGCTTTGTCCACCTCTTTAATACAGTCTGTGGTTTCATGTTAAGCTGCATGCTGGTCAAGGCTTTCAGCAGCTGAGTCCAAGACAAGTCCCAAATCCTAAATTTTGTGACTTGAATCCATGTCTTGAGTCCAGGACGTGAGTCTATAGCTATAGCTGTGATTCAGACAAAACAAACAGCGTGCCGTGTGCCGGGAAGGTTATAACTAGATGTCATCTGTTCAAACAGACGACCCAGAGCTCAAGAGAATCGTGGAATGAGAAAGTTTTAACTTTGTGGTGAACAATGTTGTGTTGATCAGCAGTGTGGATCTACTGTTTTATCTAATGCAGACCATGTTCACCGTGCTTCACTTGCAGTCAGACTCTCCCCAACAGATGTTTTCAAGGACTTAGCTGTCACTGTCATAAAAACCTTGGGATTTTTCCGCACAGAGGTTTATATATCTAGAACGCATCTGGTGGCAATTTATCTTCTGTTAGATAAACATTTTTGTAAACTTTTTGTCTTGGAAAAAGAACAACATGTGGCCCAGAAGTGCTGACTTTCCAATCTGCCGTTGTCAGCTGTGTTGTACAACAGCTCTGCTGAAGTGAAGCATTTATTTGTGACCCCTCCATGTTCCACCTCATTACATCTACAATGTTGTTTTTCTCCACTTAGAGGACATTGCAGCTGGATACCGAGCTTGGCATATTTTGTCTACTCGAGCACTTGTTAATTTGCTGTTATGGTCTTTCATGTGGAGATAATGGTGGACGGAGACGGCAAAGAAAGAAAGAAGCAAGTGCAATTTGAGAAATCTTCAGTTTTTCTTTCCTCCCCCCCAAATTGCCACTCTTATTTCATCTTCTTCTTTTATTTATATATTCTAACGTCTCCTCTTATTTCTTTTCTTCTACTCCAACTTTTGCTCTTAAATCTCTCCTTGGAAATATCCCATCTTCCTTCCTCTATCATCCTCTCCTCTCCTGTCCTCTTAAATCTCTGTTCTCCTTTGTCTCACTTCTGCTCTCTTCTCCTCCATTCTGCCCCATACCAGTTTTCTTCTTAGATACGTCCTACTGCATCCACCTCTCTTTCAGCTTCTGCCCCCTCATTTTCTCCTGTGATCTCCTCAAATTTCATCTCCTGTGCCCTTTTATCCTAAGCTTCTAACTCCACTCTCCCATCCTCTCCTGCCCTTTCATCCTCTCCTCTCCTCTCCTCTCCTCTCCTCTCCTCTCCTCTCCTCTCCTCTCCTCTCCTCTCCTCTCCTCTCCTCTCTGTGATAGATGGTGTGGGTCAGTGTGCAGCCTCTGACAGTGATAGCCTCTGTCACTATTCAGTCTGTGGCTGTAAGCGTTATCTCTCTACCCCTCCCCACTTTTATCGGCAGGCTTCTCAGGTCGTTGACTCAAGCCTGCAGGAGAAGTGGGAGTTTTTTTTTTTTGCTTCTGGCTCACTCCCATCCTGAAGCAACAGGAGACTTGATACTGATGGAGAGTACAGCCAGCGGTTATGGAGTTGGACTTTCTTAAAAGCTGCTTGTTGTAACACTTTTTCCAAACACTCTTGCTGAAAAGATTTCTCAGAACAGTTGAAACAAAACCATAAACACATATAAAGCAATGCTTGCAAGGCTGAGGTCAGGATCTTTTACTGAGCCCCCACCATCCCGATACTTATTAAAACTTACTAATGTTTTATTTATTTAGTGGACACAGTCTTGTAAATACCCACAATGACTGCAATCCAACACTTGTTGACCTAAATGCTGATCCGACACACAGAGGCAACAACTGTGCTTTACAAGATACAAATACTGAAGGTACAGGTTCAAAAATATTAAATTCATAAGCTTAAATTATAAATATGACATGAATGAATGCAACATGAAGAAGGATGTGATGTGATCTGATAGGGAGAAGACGTATCACTCTGTTGGAGGTCTAATTTTGGCCTGTCATCAAGTTACTCACTGAATTAACATTAATTAGCTTCAGCTGCCGCCAGCGACTTTTGTCTTTTTAACCAATGAAAGGTCAGTGGTCAGTGCCGACTGGAAATAAGAGGCTGCTACCTTAGTAGGTTGTACTCCGCCCTTAGCTAAGAAAGAAAAAGGAGATAATGGATTTGCTAGCGTCAAAGTTTAGTGAATCCATACGTATCGCCAAGCTCAGTGTCTAAACTCAGTCTCTTGCACCTGTACACCTAAATAAATGTTTGCATTCAGACACTGTGATTTTCACTCTCATATGCAGTAAAATTCTACATTGTTTGTTGAATCCAACTGTATTAAAGAGAACTGAGCTGCAGTGGAGGAGAGAATGTTACTGTGGCAGGATGAGATGGACCAAACACAGTAGAGTTCAACAAGGAAAGGATTTCATCAGGTTTATTTTGCAATAAACGACTACAAAATACCAATTACACTCTCATCTCTCATCATCTCTCCAGTAGAAGCTTCACTGGTCATTAAAGTCACATGCTTTCTTGCTGCAGAGCTCTACATTGTCACTAAACTCCCTGTGTTTCATGAACAAGTACTGATATTACTCTAGTACCAACCTGTGCATATTTTGGGGTTCTACCTGCGTGTTGCAGTAATGTACATAAACTTCAGTGTGTGGGTAATTTCTAAGAAGTCCAGTAGTCACTGTTTGTAATCGTGCGAAAAGGTCACATTGACTTTGTCTCAGCGTCTTCCTCCAGCCAGGGTGAGGCCAGATGTTTCATGTTTGCCAGGCTGCAGGGTACATGAGGTGACTCTAGAAAATGGTCAAATTGATTAAGTTGTGACGGAAATATAAGCGAAATATTAAATTATGAACGTGTGTGTACATATATATATATACACCAACTCTTCAGAAAAATATCTGGGTTTATTAGAGGCCTTTCGGTAAAAGAGTGGGCCAAAAACCAACTAAAACAGGCTAATAAGCTTTGTAGCGCTGAAGGGAAATTCTGATTTCTGAGACTATTCCTGCTGCAAATGAAAGGAGTTCAACTGTAGTAGGTATGAGCAATAATCTTCTTCTGTTGCTTGACTAACATCAGCACCTTACGTACATTTTTGCGGCCACTGGTTTGAGTGGATTTGGGATTTCGCCACTGACCTGAATCCAAGAGCACTCTGAATTCCTCCCCCAGGGTCCAACTGTCAGTGCTGAGGTCTACAGCTCCGTTTGAGGGAGAGCGTCTGAGGGAGAACATTCGATACAAACGGCCTGAACTGTGGCCCAACCAACGATGAGGATGCTCTTGGATTTTGATCCGTGGTCAGTGGTCACAGAAACAAGTGTTGATCAAGCGATGTAACTTGGAATACTTACTCATGAAGGTTATTGCTGCACCTGCTAGATGCACATTACTGCGCTCCAACAGAACCAGACTCTGAACTTTTTGATTGCACCTCATATCTGTTGGTTTTTCTATGATATTACAAACAGGAGGTATGCCCTGCAACACTCATCACAGTTTCCTGATGTGCATTAGGGACATTACATTACTGTCTTGTCAATTCTTGTAGTGTCGTAAGCATGCCCACTGATTGGCTCCTCAGTCTGTCTCAATAGCTACATGGCATTTTGTATTTACAGGTTAATTGTGTTTGAAATGTCTGTTGAAAGAAGCCCTGTTTTATGTAAAGGTTCAGAGGGTTATGTTGACATAGTGTCAGCATGCTGCTAAGCTCAACTAAAATCAGGTCTGGTAGCCCCCCAGGCAGCTGAGTAACAGAAATTAAGATGCTCTGACTATCTGCAGAGCAGAATATCAGGCTGCCAATCGGGTGCCTGTTTGATACGGAGCCTATGTTTTGCTTTGGCTCAGGGTCAAAGAGAGAACAGTGAGAGCAGTGGACAAAAACTGACAAGAGGCAAATACCAAGCGTCTTCCCCCTCCCCCCCATTGTGTCTAAACATGTTGGAAGTGATTTTTGTTGTTGGCCTTTAATTCACTCCCTCCACCATCTGCCCTTTCTGGAACCTCTGAAAGCTTTATCTCTGCCTTTACTGGAAGAACAGATTAGATTTTTGTAGTTGATGAAGTTTGAGTTTCTGCAGCTGGCAATGTTTTCATTGTCTGTTCAGCCGCTGCTCGTGCTAACTGCCCAAGTCTTCCATTTCTGCCAAAGAAATGGGAAACACAACATGCTTCACTTGCTGTGCATCCACTGTTTTTTCTTGGTAAAGACCTTGCAAGTACTGTTGTCAGAACACCAAATGTTAAAACTTTTATGAACTAGATAAACTTTTATTTCCATCAGCAGCAAAACAGACATTAATTTAAATGAAAATCCCACAGCCCATTACTTTAATGTAGGGTTACACAGAGGAAATAAAATGTGAATGAAGATAACTGTTTTCTAAGAACACACTACAGGAGGTTTAGACGAGGCAGCAGAGGCAAAGCTTACAGTTTGACCTCATTCAGGGTTTAACATCTCTAAATAAATGACTGACTTTAACAACTGGGTAAACTTAAAATGATCCTGGTGGTATATTTTCAATGTCCTGCACACCTTCTGTACACCTTGGTGTTCTCTGTGTCAGCTGTATACAACCTGGACATTTTACACACATTTCTTTTCATTGTTTTGGATGATAATTTTGATTACGCTATTATATTTTCACTGTGCCATGTAATTGTAACTATTCTGTAGAGTCCTAACCTAACGTAGCCACATCTGTAGTCGTGTGAGACCCCCCGACAGTTCACATGACGTGGCGAAGGAGGCAAACATAAAAAAAGCATGCACTGCTGCACTCCATTTTTCTTTCAAGCCATTTTTCTTTCTGGCCTGTGAGCTCTCTCTTTTGGGTTCTCTCACTCTTTCTCTCTCTCTTTCTTTCTCTCTCAATTGAAAATTACCTCTGAGCAAAGGTTTTCTGCCAATGAGGCTTTGTTCCAGCTCTTTGAAAGTGAAAGTCACAAAGAGGAGAATGTGTCTGGGACTGAGGATAATGTTGAGGAGGAGCCTGATCATGACTCATCCTACGCTGAACAGAACGACACTCTCGGGGTCGACCCTCCTGTTGTCTCCCAACCATCAGCAGATTCTGTTCTCTCTCAGCCAGAGTGGACATGTTACCTTCCGAAAAAAAAAAAAAAAGAAAGTTATTATGGTACCCACTTGGAAAAACAGGATAGACTTAGTGCTAATGTGAATAAGTCAAGGTGGAGCACCAGCCCTTGCTGAATGCTGAATGCTGAAACTGGAAGAGCAATATTCCCAACCACATGTCTCCGAAGACATGAGCTTTGATAACAGAGAAACAAGGCAGGGCCGACAAGAGTGGCAGCAATAGTATGGGACCAAAGTATGGGACAAGTGGGTCCAGCAGTGACCCTTTCCCTACAATGTAGACCCCTATATTACTATGAAACAGGGTCCTGTCCCTCCGCACAGTGCACATCAAGCCCATGTTTTTTTGTTTAGTGGGGTCAAATCAATAGAGTCCACTCTACTTAGAAACAATATAAAGACATTAAACACCAAAAATATATTTCTTTCCAATTTTTATTGTGAAATCAGTGAAATTTTATCATGATTAGATTTTTCCATAGTCAATAAATAATAAAGCTGCTCTGGATGTATAAGGAGGAAGTGCCACAGTGGATAAACCTCCTCTCAGTATTTTTCCACTCACCTGCCAGCCACTCCCACCAATCAGCCAACTCCCACCACCTGCTCCACTCACCTGCTCCTGATCACTCGTTAAGCCGCCATTTAAGCCTTCACCGCTCCCTCACTGCCAGATTGTTCTTTGCTCCTTGAGGCAAGACTCTCCAGCACTCATTCGCGGCCTGATCGTTCTGACCAACCTGCCTTGTCTCTGTCCCAGTAAAAACACCTCAGCCTTCTGTCTCAAGTGTTATCCTTCCTGGATCCTGTCTGCTCATGGCTGCCTGGCTTTTAGCGGCTTTGATTCCCCGGACTGGTTTCCTGGTCCTCCACCTGGCTCAGACTCACCCCCCCCTGCCTGCTTCCCTCCCAGTTCGTCTGTCTCTCCCAGTACTCATCTGGTCCTCCTGCAGTTCTCACGGTACTGCCAGCTCCTGCTGAATTCTCCTCTGAGTGTGAGATCTCCTTCCTCACTCACCTATCGGGCTTCACCAGCTGGAATCCTGAGGCGTCCTCAAGCACGGAGACTCTGAACCAGGTTGTTGTTCGTACTAAGTGACTTTGAGTTTTCACTGATGTCCTGTGTGCTGCATTTGGGTCCTAAACACTCCCGTTACAGGGTAGGTTTATTTAAAAGGCTGTTTTAGGTAGTCAAAGAGACATACCTGCCACATGCACAATTTTAGTTGTAAACATTTTGTGGAGGTTTAAATTGCTGCCCCAAGCATAAAAGATGGTAGTGAAGTTGAGGATAAAAGGATTGTTAGACAAAATGTATCGTGTCTGAAGGAGAGAAGCGGGTAGCTGCCATAGCTTCAGCACACAATGATGAAACAGAGCTGTCAATGTGTGTAATCGGCCATGTACACTGTGGCCGGCCACCAGGGACACACACACACTCCAATAAGTCACTAAAGATATTAGGAGTTGTGATGTGTTTCCTGCTTTGTGAGTATGTGCACGGATATTAGCACACTGTCATCAACCACAGCACATAACAGGACCACAGCCATAGCTAGACTCTACCTCTCCACCCTGCTCTTTTGTACAAACTTTAGAAAACTAATATTTCCCAATACGAAATCTAAATGTTTAGAAATGATGAACATGCTCTGGTTTCTCCAAACTGTCGGTGGAGGAGCCGCTGAAGCCCATAAAGTCCCCCAGTTTTTAAAACCCACAAAAGACCAGGTAAAATACGACACACAAGACCTCTAGTGTTCTCAGCACTGTATACATAGTATAATTGACAAGTCTTAGTTATTGATTAATGCTATTAGCCAATTTTGACTGCACATAAAAGCTCCCTGGAAAGGTTAATAAGCAGACCTTAAGAGTTTTTTTTCTTTTTTGTTGTTTTTTTTTTAAAACAATTTTAAGGTTAAGATTGGACTTAAATGCTTCAAGAGTGAGTTCTGCAGGAGTTTACAAAATTCTTTATGGTAAATGTAGGAGAATCTTAAGAGGCAGCAGGATAGGGTTACATTAAAAAGTAAACTACATTACTTTATCACAATAAATCATGGAATGCCTTATTCCCCACACAGTGATGTATAGTAGCCCTTTAAGCCATATTGATGATTAGCTTTCTGTCTTAATTCTTATACAGTTGTAAAAACTGTGTGACTGGCCCTGGATAGAAAAATGCATATATGCTGTAGGACAGGTTCGGCTGAACAAGTCAGAAAGAGTTATGAGTATATGGCTGCAGTGAAGTGAAATGCTCATGGAATATGTGAGTTGTTTATGTATATATGGCCGATGGCTCCATATGGAGAGGGGGATATCATAAATCCATTACTCAGGGGGGTAGGGAGGTGCTGTGTGGGCTCCATGACTCCTTCCCTCAGGGAATGATTGTAGAGGAACCACAGTAATAGTGGCTGGCATTGGGTAATTGTGCCCTAAAGGCACGTCATGTTTTTTCACTTCTGCACTGAGAAAACACACCAACGCCCCACAGGCGTATGAAATGAGTGTGGCATAGACGGCAACTGCAGGGGGATATATAGAGGGAAAGAGATGACAAAGACAGAGAAGAAAGGGATACAAAGAATCTGAATGAAACTTAGCTGACAACTAGAGGAGGCGTTCATTCAGCCTCCTAGTGGTAATTATAAGTAGCACATGGGGGGTGATGCCTCTTGGCATTATGAACTGTGGATATGTCAAAGCATGTAATTTCCCCAGAGGATGGGGGGGCATGTCCCCACACACTAATCAGAATCTAAATTTTTAACCCCATGCACTGTTGTAGTTTTAAAGATCCCCTTTGTAAAGTAAAGTGACTTGATATCTCTGTCCGTGTCCTAAAATTAGCAGGTAGAAACACTGAGGAATAAGGCTGGTAGTCGAGATCCAATGTTTAGAAAAGAGTTATTGTTCTAGACTAGCAATATGTATAGTTTAATTTCCAAAAATATCAATATCTAGTTTAATTTTTGGTTTAAAAACTCTAATTTCCATTAAACAACTGGACTCTAGTTTGTTAATCAAGCAGGATTATTTTCACCTATGCATTTAACTTAGACTTTTACTTTATTGATCCCACACAGGGGGAAATTTACATGTTATAGCAGCAACAGAGGCAAGACAGGCAGTAATAGAAATAAAGAAAACAGTAGAAGTAGTTGACAGTAACATCTAAATGTATTTGGGGCAGTAGGACTGTGTGTGTGTGTGTATGTGTGTGGAATTGAATGAAAACAGAATGAAGGAGCATGTCACCCTCTGGGCACAGAGAAATAAGATGCATCAGGCTGTAGAGACGTATGTGATACGTGTTAATAGGATCAACACGCTGTTGGTGGTGTTCTGCGATGAGATGACATCCGTGTGCTTACTTTCTACATGTGTGACAAACTACAAAGAGAGAATGAAGAGGAACACACACACAGATTAAATCCATCCAAGTCATTTATTCTTCTGTGTGTGTGTGTGTGTGTGTGTATGAGCCATTCGCAATCTTGAGTCCACAGGTGCCAGCTATAAATTTCCCCCCATTGATTTGTAGTATATATGGATCTCTTCCCCGCCCTAAAGCCCCAGACTAAAATAAGCTTTGTTTGGCAGCTCATGCACTTGTAAATCTCTCTGTGACATTTTGATAGTGGGTGACACACTGGGAGGGGGCAAATATCATTAGAATGGGACAGGATTAAAATCTGTCACTCAAAGAATCTATTTCTTGACAAAAACCAGTGTAAGACGCTCGGAGGCAGTGCTGATAGGAGGCTCAGACGGAGGAGGAGAAAGGGAGGGATGAAGTTTTAGGTAAAGAGAAGAAGCGCTGAGGGGGTGGAGGGAGGGGGGCGTGGGCCTGTCAGTCAGGACCTCCCTGGTAAACAGAGTGGTAAATATTTCAGCCGTCACGGCCGAGTGTAGGCAGCTGGTCTCCTTTGCATGGCAATGAGAGGAAAGGAGGAGAGCCTGTCTCAATGGAGCCCTTCAACCCTGGGAAACCTCCTCACACACACTCTCCCACACACACACACACACACACACACACACACCAGCTGAGTGACGAGCGCAGGACAGTGCAGGTCTGTACTGCCTCGCTGGCTTCAGTCTTTCTTCCCAGGCTCAGGCTCCGCTGCAGCTCCGCATCAAACCTCAAAAATGATAGAAATATGTTCAACACAGTTTGGATTCAGCTGTTGTTTCTAAGCTTCAGCGCTTAAAGTTGTTTTACACGTCCACATTCACAAAACTAAGTAGGGTTTGGTGCTGTCGCCTGAATTTCCATATTCTATGGTGATGTCCACAGTGGAACACCGTGATGGACAATGTTAGCACCCTGGGGGGAGGGTATTACTCAGTATAAGAGATCCTCTGTTGCTGCACTAGGTGCTCCACATGATGGCACAAACAAAGTGCTTGGACAAATAAAGAGGCAGCTAACTGTGAGAAAGAGGGGGGATAGAGACTCTGGATGGCGTCCTCTCCTTTTAGCTACAGGAGATGGAGCGCTACTCTTCGGCGATGGCTCCATCCCACTATCATGAGCTGGGACAGGTAACGACAACTGTCCATGCTGACACCTCGCTTGGTAAGCATGCTGTGAACGCAGTGTCCGCCTTTTAAATTACGATGTTACGGTGGTAGAGGCTCAGTGGGTGATGATGCCATTGTGCAATGACCCAACCAAGCAGGTAAATGACTCCAGTGTTTCCAAATGTGATTCCAGCACATTTAAGCAAAAGGAAAAACTCCTCATCCAAAATGTTATTGTCGCCGTTGGCTGATGTCAAAGTAACAATATCAGCTGTAAGATGCAGGCTAATGACGGGAACAGGAAATACTCGTCCTTTCATGCATATACAGCAGAAATGTAGATGATGAATAAAGTATTAT
The DNA here is from genome assembly GCF_042242105.1 of Pempheris klunzingeri. NCBI lineage: Eukaryota > Metazoa > Chordata > Actinopteri > Acropomatiformes > Pempheridae > Pempheris > Pempheris klunzingeri. The sequence goes on along the minus strand of NC_092019.1, from coordinate 3,314,278 downwards.
GATCCTACGCCAAAGTCGCTGCCAGTCAGTTGAACTCTTGTCACCAAGATTAGGCAGCAAATGGAACTGCAGCACTGCAGACAAGTTGCATGAAAAGGAAAAAGGAGGAGAACATGCATGAATGTCAAATCTTGTCTTGGGCTCTCCTTGTTCTTGTGCAAAATTTATGCAAAAGCGTTTTTCACATTAGAATTTTAGTTTGGACTTGGCGTGTAAAGCTTTTAAAGGCATTTGGGGACATTTTTTTTTGTCTTTTATCAGAGTGATCAGTGTGACAGGAACTGAGAGGGATAAAGTGGTGAGTGACATGCAACATAGGGGAACCATTACCTCTTAGGCCACCTAGGTGAATCATATTTAATAGGTTTCATTCATATTTAATGAATTCATATTTTATGACTTCGATGATTTTATGTATCTCACACATCTGTATTACAAATCTTACAAATTTGATCCATTCCTCTTCTATCTAATTCAGTTAGGGTGAAATAAGGGTGTCTCCACTGTTTTCTCTAATCATGGAAGTTAGAACTGAGGCTGGTGCCGTTTAATCACACAATTTTGCGTGTGTGTGCATGATGGCACATCCTGAAATCATTCGTGTTGGTTGTACACAGACTTAGAAATCAGTGCTACGTGACTGCAAAATGCCCTTTAACAGACAGAACAGTGTACCAGGATGTAAAGTCAGAGGCAGACTCTTAACCAACAACAGTGGGACGTTTTGTAACAGAGGTTGTTGCTGCTGCCACTTTTTCTGCTGTGATCTCAACATAATAACCTCCTTCAAGTTGCTGCATGTTTAGATATGTTTATTTTGTCCAAAACCAAAGGAAGATATTCATCCAGGCACAACGTATGCAGGGAATTATAAGAACAATGCTGCTTGTATCATTACTACATAAATGTGTGGGTAAGGACTGAGAATACTGCTCCAACAATCAACAGCAGCATCTTGTGGGTTAAGTATTGTCCCCTTCTGACCTGGAGTGCAGAAAACTGTAGCCAGTGTTTTCAGGCAGAGAACATTAAGACATGAACTTACTGTAGTTGGCACAGCTACAGAAAGTAAACCATACCGATGCTGTGCAAGTGTAGGAGATTGTCATGTGCAATGCATTCTGGTTGCACTGACGGCTTCTTCTCTCCAACAGACTTTTCATTCTCAAGACAAATCCTGATAATGTTTCAAATGAATTGACAACTAAGAAGAAAACGGCAAAATATTCCTTTTTTAAAAGTTAATTTTCACGTCTCTTTCTCTTAATGTTGACGGTGTAAAGGTTCACAGTTCCACTTCAATAAAAAGCAGCTTTTTTTTTCTGGCTTTGTTCATTTTTTGTTTGTTTTTCCGGTGGCGTAGGAGCCTGGTTTCAGCATCAGCAGCAGGCTTTGTCAGTGCACCACAAGTCTCACCACCACATCACTGATGATCAATGGAGCTCTTTTCTAAAGCTCCACTACACAGACTGCTTGCTTGTTTGCTTTTCTGCGTTTGGTCTTATAGTAGTAGCCTGGATTTGGAATCCTTATCGCTGTGCTTGAGTAGAACAGGTTAGTGTTGTTCCTTTCTGGCTGGAGCACACACACACACACACACACACACACACATATATACACACTTCACTGAATTCACTGTAGATCTCTGGTGCTTGACAGTGAAATCCACCTCACATAGGCTTTACAAAGGGAGCAGTGAAGTGTGTGTGTGTACGTGTGCTGGTGCCACTATACTGGGTTTATAATTGAGATTACAAGGTTTCCTTCCTCACCTGACATGTAAGATCTTTCAGGCAAGGCCTAAAATAACTAAAAAGTTAAAGTTAGTTAAGAATAAGAACCTAATGGTTAGCATGAATTCTGGTGTGAGCTAGAAAGCTTAATTTTCGGTTTATCATAAACAACCACAATTTTATATTTCTCACAGTATAGGTCTGCTTTTCTCGTATACAATTAGTTACCTGTGATTTAATCGATAATGAAATGCAGCTTCTAATCTTGTGATTTTATTTTGATTGGCTTCACACCGTTTACATGTGGATAACAGATTGTGTCATTAAAGTTAGTACAATTTTCTGGTTTAAAGTGATTATTAAAGGGATTTTCACACCATAAGATCAGTAATACTCAGCCTGGGGAAACAGTTGTATGATGTTGGGATGGGGGCAAAGTAATGTTTCAAAGTTAAACTAAATGGATCCCTTTGACTTTCACCTCAAGATACACTACTCACTAAAAGTTAGGGATATTCGACTTTCAGGTGAAATATATGGAAAATGTAAAAAGTGAATGCTACAGTGATATTATATCATGAAAGTAGGACATTTAAGTAGAAGCATGCAATGGTCATTTTATTCATCTTAAACAATTTATTTGAAGAAAATCTACCAACAGTGGTAAGTATACCACAACAAAACATTTTCAGTGTCTCAATAAATTGGGACGTGGCCAAAGGACGTCCACTCCTCTCCTTTCTGTGACTCTTCCAGTCTCTGTATCACTGTTCCAACCTCCTGATGACACTCTGTGACCCTCTAAGCTCAGTGAACACCTCCGTCTGAGGACTTCCTGTTTGAAGCCTCCAGCGTTGAGGTGCTGCTGATCAACTGTTAGGTGTCGTCTTGGTCTCATGATGTCAGAATGTGAACAGCAGGATGAGGAGGACTGTTTAAATACCAATTCTAACTGAAGCAGGAAATGTATTGGTGGATTCATGGATCAAACCTGTTGTGAATGTTGCTGTTAAGCTTCTTGTTAGAGAACAGCAGCTGGTGCAGAAAGTACTGAGACACCGAACAGTTGGACATGTGCATTCAAAGGTTTAGAGAAGGTCACATTAAGTTCACCTGGAAAGGTTAGAATGCATTTTAGGTTCATCCTGGAATTTCACCTGAAAGCCGAATATCCCTGACTTTTAGTGAGTAGTGTATGTAGTGTAAAATATAAAGATAATGTCACTACAGTTTGGGTAAATTGACTTTCTCCTCCAAAAATGTGACTTACTGGAAACATGTCTGATTGCATGGCCTAATGGACTGAGAGTCATCACATGGCCAGTCTAAACAGTGACGTCTGGGAGGAAACAGTTACTGAAAGTTTATAAAAGTTAAGAGAAATGCTCAGGAAACAAGTCTAGTAACACAGACATGTTTCTCAGTGAGTGTGTCTGTGTGCCTTTGTGTGTGTGCATGGCTGCTGAACAAGTATGGTTACAAAGCCTGGCTCTATCCCGTTTACGAGCTGATTGTGTGTGACAGGCTTCCTCCATCGTCTATCAGTGAATTACAGTGATTCATTCCCAACCCAAAATAGACGGGGGCATTTCAAAACCCCAGAAATACAACCTGTGAAATCTGATTTCAGTGCCTGAAATAGTCTGAGGAGGAATTTATTAAGTGTCTCCTCGCTCAACACACAGTTTTGTTCTCACAAGCTCTTTCATACTGCTGTAAGCATTTTGACGAGCAGTGGTGTGAAGGCACATTTTGAATCTCACACGCTCACAAAGACACGAACAGTCTGCTGATTCCACCATTAGTTTTTCTCACACTTTCACTGACTCTTTCTTTTGCTCTTCACGACACAGACTTGCCGTAAATGGAGCTTTGGAGGCCCGTACTGATGCACCGACATGTTAAATCTAAGCTATTTAAACACACAATGATCATTCAGTATTTATACAGTGTAAACTAGGTGTAGTATTGCTGAGTTACTACTAAAACATATGTAAGTCCTAACTTTATACGAACCTATAAAATGTGGATTGACAGTCGGGACACGTGAACTAGAAAAAGACTTTGCCAGTGTGTATAATCAAGGTAACAAATACTTTCAGTACACAAGCATAGAGTAACTGTCAGGGGACCCGTTTCTTAAACCCACTCTGATCAGTTGATTTTTCCACCCAGAGGAAACAGGCACGTGGAAACACCAGACCGATTTTAAATCACTAAAAAGGATTGAATTGTCTCTAAGAGGCTAAAGTGAAGATGCAGGCAACTCATGAAACGAGACGACCTGGGGCATCCAAAGATCCAAATCTGATTTTGTGTTGAAGCCTTATTTACTTTGCCGGGACACCCAGATTACCTCCTCCTGCCTCGTCTGCTCTCATCAGCGTACTTTCTAGTTGTTAGATATTTGATTTCGACAGTCATTATTGGCCTGTTCCGCAGGATAGCCTATGTATTTACAGGGCTGAGTCTAGTTTCTAATTGTTCTGTGCTGAAAAGATTTCATATTTGGATAATTCAGCACAAAGTGTTTTGAAAGGAGAGATGTAGAACATAAAACCCAAGGTCACATCTTCAGGTATTTCGTTTGACCAACAGTGTAAAACCTCAAAATATTTAATATGATTATATAAAAAGATGAAAATTCTCACACTGCAAAAAGAGACATTTTAGTGAATTATTGATAAATGGTGACTATTTATCATTAAAGACTAAAACCGACAGTATTTTATGAAAGCATTAGTTGCATACACAGCACCAACACAGAGCTGAGTGTTGTCAGGATTATAGAGCGGACTGTGCTAGTCTTTATCAGACTGTGAGGTCATGTGTGGATGATGTGTCGCCACGTCATCCTCTAAGGTCGTTTTCACAAATGGCTATTATACTGAGTCATTGCTGCCCTTTGTACGTGTGTGTGTGTGTGTGTGCTATGAACACCCACATCAACATCAGTTTGGACATATGTATCTCTTTATACTCTCGAACACTCACATTTTATTTATGATGTATATGAATGCGTGTGTGTGTGTGTGTGTCTGTATCCATGTGTGCATGTGTTTGTATTTGGAGGTGACTAATAATATGCATTTGGCACAAACAGGCTCATCATGTAATTCTGCTCCGACATACAGTTAATGATGGTGTAATGGATAGAATCATTTTCATGCTGCTCCTCCACTTGACAGCACTTAACCTGCAGCTGATCAGGAATCTGCTCGCTATTGATGTGGAGGCAGCGATAGAGGAGACACATTACCTATGACGGCATACAAGGCGGTTATGAAACTGAATGACTTTTCAGTTTAATTAGAAAATGTGTTTAATAGCATAGAAACGATTTCGGTCTCAGTTTCATTTACTAACTTACCTACTAGAAAAATCTCTATTTAAATAACAGCAGTGTATCTGAGCTTCATTTCTCTGACACATCATGTTAGGTACATTTGCAGCAATTACATGGACATGACGTTTTCCTGACTGAATCATCGGTACAAAGAATAAGTCAAGTTAAGATGATCAATTGTGGATTAATTTAGTCACTATGACGGAGTGTTTAGATACTGTTTGTGCAGACCAATCCACAGTGAGTGACATTAACCCCACTAAACTGCAGTTATGGTTGAAGAGTAGAACCACAAAATGTTCATGATGAATTTATATGCAAAACTTTATTAATTTTAGGGAAAGTGTATTTGTTGCTTAAACCTATCTCACACCTACACATAATGCAAACCCTGGTCTCTGCACCCGTCGCCCTGCCTCTCATCTTTGCTCCTTTGTTTAACCTTTTAGTCAAATCGTGACATTGTGCATGAATATTTTTATTTTTTTTATTTTTTAGGTGTGAGGTTTAAGATTCTCCCAGTGTGCAGAACTGAACTTGAGAGATGGACCTCATTCTTCTAAAAGATTCATGCTAATGAAACCATTCAGTGAGCTCCGTGACCTGTGAGAAAACGTCTGCATCCATTATGTTTCTCCACTCATTTAATCAGGATTTGCCTTTAATCTGCCACCTGTAGTTATGCATTTCCATATAGTTGTATGGTTTAATTATGCAGAAAAGTTCCCTGTTGTGTCTAAAATGTATTCAGTCGGTCATCGTAGTGGTGCTAAATGCAGATCTACCAATAATTGGAACATCTCTCATAGAGATTTATAATCACGACTAATACATCCTTTCGTGAACAGTGATGAGAAGTGGCACTAAATGTAAATTATGGGCTGTGACAAGCTTGATATAATGGACTGTGGGATGTGGCTGGTTAGAAAAACAGATCTGCACACTCTAATACAATACAAATCAATCCTAACAAATTCTTCAACTACCATTTCAGCCTTGTGGGTACATATTTTAAACATTCGAACACAGAAAAAAAAAAAAAGACAGTCCAGTTGATGCAAGCACAATGAATTCCCATCATTCAGACTTTCAAAGGTTTGTTTAAAATGTATTTTACAGTTAGATGGAACAGAGCTGACATTTGAAAGCAGCCAGTTGCATACGATGTCCTCTTTCAGTTTTAATCCCCTTCCCTTTGTGCAAACACATAGCTTTTCTGATTAACTCATTTTCATCTGAATGTGATCTGGCTTGATTTGATTTGCTTTCCAGAGCAATTGCCTTTCATATTAATGCGATTACGTCGTAGAACAAAGCGGCCATTATACAGAGACTTATGGCGCTAGTGGAAAAAAGGACCATCACATTGCCATCAGTAACATCCCTACTGAGAGATATGGGTATTAGGAGGGAAAGATAACACACACACGTGCGCACACACACACACGCACACACACACTTACATGCATACACAAGTATATGCATCATGACTCTAATCTTGGTTTTTCCTCTGGCTGTGGGTAGAGCACTACTGTGACTACAGCCATGAGTGGTACAAGTGAGAATCCAACAAAAAAGGAGGATGTGTTTGTTATTATCTGCCCATTAATGTGTTTGTAGAACCACTGGTGCTGTTTGCTCCGTATGTGGCAAGACTGTAATGTGAGGTTACACATGTCATAAATTCTCATCTTGCCCAAATCCAATTAAGGCTGTATTTAACTCTGGATCCACTTCAATACAGCCGGTGCCTGTTGTGTATGGAATAATTGCTCTCCATGTCTCCTTATTTCATTTCACACTCAAGAGCAGAGCAGCTTGCAGCTGGAGCCTCTCAGCTCCAACAGTATACACAGTCTGTACAGTAAACCTAATAATAGACATGTTCAATTACACTCATGGTGCTTTAGTGGCTCAAGTGTTACAGTGCTGTAAACAATGCCGATGTCTGTTTGCTGTCTGCACCCTGCGCTGCGGGCTTTGACTGAAACGGAGTAGCTGACAAGTATTTTCTCTCACTAGCAGCCCGGCATGAGGACAATAGTATCAGTTTGTCATTGGGTCTGTCTGTCTGTCTGTCCAACACTCACCTTTATCAGGGCAACACAAAAATAAACTAAATCTAATGAGCAAATTGACAGAAAATGTTGAGATAAAACTTTTCTCTCCAAGAGGATGAATCCATTTCATTTGTGGCCCCATGGCCCTTTCTCTAGCTTCATTAATTGCATTTTTCTCTTCATAAAACATTTGCAGAGCAATTTTCTTATTAAATATTTTTAAACCTGCCTTGTTTTCAGCCATGTTTGCCAAAGTAGCAGTTGTCTTCAATTGATGGTGCTTACCACCATCAGAGGAATAGCACTAAGGTGAAGGATGTCATTTAGCCTATTCCATTTGACATGAGCCCCCTCTACATCTTTTTTAGTGCTGTATGTGCTTACATACAACACATGTTTGCAGGAATGGTGGCCAGCCAAATATAGTTTGAGTCAGGAAGCTTAAGAAATCATGAAATAACATTATGATATTACTTCAAATTAGGTATTTTCTTTTCTGATAGCTGTGCAATGAAAAGCAATCCAGCACTGGTTTCGCCCCGATTCTGGCTCCATGTAAGTATTCTAAATAAATGGATGTAAAAACTGTGCAGAAGACGGCACTCTAAAACCAATAAAGAAATTGGGTACTTGAGTGATGGTACAACATGTTCTTATTCCCAGGGCATCAAATAGCAATGCTTTGTCACTCCCTTTGGAGCGCAAGGCACCCCTCTGTGTCAATATCAGACACTCAAAGCAAGTGCTCTGGCTAAACCGTCATTCAAAATGTTTCTAATATTGACCCGGCAAGCTTACCAGACCTTTGTCGTCATGGCAACAATACAAAACATGTAGTTAACTTTCTGAAAGTGGTTTCACAAACTCTTGTCTCCTGGGTCAAAGTTCGGTGTATGAGCCATCCAGCCGCCCCATTTATAATCACATGTGGACGTTTTGGTGTTGCACACTGCATTGTGTCTCATACAGATGGCGGCAGGGCGTCCTATATAGATGCAAAAGATTGCTTTGTGCATCGATGCCCTGAGAATGAGAGCAGGCTAGAGTGATTAGCTGAGTAGTCAATCTGTTAGTATTGCCTGTGTTATCAATAAAGCAGCCTATCATTAGAAAAGTGGAGACTTTGAAGCAATAAAACTCAGTGGGGGAAAAAAAAAGCAGTGGTGTTATGGCCATTATCTTAATATTAGCCATCTCAGGCTCCACTGGTTCAGTCCAGTAGATATGACACAGTGACAAAAAGGTATATTAAATAGGAAGATGACATGCAAGCCTAAACTGTTGGCTGTTGCCACTTTTTATATGCACTATTGCATATTATCATTGCTGTAACTCTGTATCGCCTCCAGTGACCTCCAGCATACACAGGAGTAGTTTGCATGATGAGAGTCAGCGCCTCCAACCCTTTTGCCGCGGGGCTCTGCTTGAAAATGGTGGATTGCTCCCTCGGGGTTGGGAGTGGGGTAGTGTGGGACTGAGGACTTGTTCACGAGTGACGGTAAACTCAAGCGGGTGATGGGCAGACAGATTGGTGTGGCGTCGGCAGTAGCGCGGATGCTGTAAGGGGCCACTGAAGTAAAGAGGGAGCTGAGCGGCAAAGCTATCAATTTACCGGTCGATCTACATTCCAAACGCTACCTGTGGTCATGAGCTTTGGGTAGTGGCTGAAAAAACATGGTCATGGATAGAAGCAGCCTAAATGAGTTTCCACTGCTGTATGTCTGGGCTGAGCCTTTGAGGTAGGGTGAGAGGCGCAGACACCTGGAAGGAACTCAGAGTAGAGCAGCTACTCCTTTGTTTAGGCGTTTCAGCCATCTGCCTAGGATGGCTCCCAGGCATCTCCACTTGGAGGTCTTCTGGGCATGTCTAACTGGGAGGAGACCACAGGCCAGACTCAGAACTCACTGGAGGAATTAAATATCTCATCTGGTCTGGGAATGCCTCGGGATCCCTACTCAGGATAACCTGCAAGAAAATGCATGGGTGGATTGATGGAACTACCACAAACAGCTGTAAGCCTTTAAGCTTTCCATTGCAGATTCTTTGGACTGTAAAGTAAATTTCTCACAGACAATATCGTAGGAATAGTACGAGTAGCTCTCCCATGCCGACATGTCACTTTAATCATGAAGGTGACATTACAATAAAAAGGTCTATAGGCTAAAACAAACTATCATAGAACCAGGACAAAACTGACAGAAGGGTCAGAATGAGAAAAATGTGCAATTACAATTGTCTGCTACTTCAGCATGATGGAGTGCTGCAGGGATTTATTAATGCACAGCACGATGAGGGGATGTTCAGATGTTTTGTCTTAAAACAGTGTAAATTCATATCATGCTCTGAGCTGATATATCTCCAGACATTGTCCCTTCGATTGGTGTCAAACTAGTAAGAACTTGAAAGGTTGTGAAGCTCTTGCCTATGTCTGGATGAGTATAATCAGCTGCTCCTCCATCTTCAGTTTGGCTGACCTTGCAACCAGATGTTGAGATGTCCTTCAATGAAAAAAGTGAAGCAAGTCCTGTGCAGCCTGTGCACAGGACCACATGTACTTGCAGCATTTAAAAAAGAAGAGGTTTTCCCATCTCGGTGCACCGTGGGTGCTCGAAACAAATGCATGCGGCAACGGCGTTGCTCCTGGATTCGAAAGTGCTCGTCGCGAGGATCCATTTAGAATAATTAATTTATGCCTGTAAGAGACACAAGATCTGAAGGGCCCTAACAAGGGAGAAGCATTTTGGCTAGCAAGGCAGATGGCATCCCCCCCTCATGCCCCTAATATCGCCTACTGCCACCATGTCTGTAAAGCCTACAAGTCTCTGTTTCCACAGATAAAAGACAGAGGAGAGAATTGGGACAAACTTATTCTTTGGTATAAAAGAAAATGCGTATTTTACACATTACTTTTCTACCACTGTTTATTACTTTATTCTATGTCTGTTCTCATCAATTAAACATTCCCCACTTTCATTGTAAGGCTTCCTATTGAGCTCTGTGGGAGCTATAATGAAATGTGTATCTGAATAATGGTGAACGTGTGTGTGTGTGTGTGTGTGATGTCTTCCCTTTGCTTATTAGAAAGGCTTTGACATTTACCATGGTAAACACATTCATCAGCAGAGACAGATGATTATCTGTTTAATTTTGGAGCCTTGCAAGACGTCGCAGGTTTTGTTGTTGCAGCCATCAGGGTGCAGCTGTACAGACACAGTAGCAGTTTGTTGAGAAAAAATCCTGTCGTGTTTCCTTCAGCTTGTTTGTCCATTAACCTTTTAGCACAGGTCAATCCAAAATCCATTCATATATTCTGGAAGAGGTTGAAAATGGGTGGTGCAGGGTTGATTGAAGACAGTTGGCATGCAACATAAGTTTGCGCAGGATTTACATTATAGACTTAAGCGAGTACATTTTTACTGTGAACTTTTACTGTTAAGTCTTCAGCCACATACTAAATCGGCCAAGCTTGCACATTTCCTATCGATAGACACAAGATCAGTATTTTGTTTTAACACAGTGAGTGAAAAAGTGAATCAGGCAGCTTGATAGCGGATGGGTTGAATGATTACCTGAATCTGTCGTTCTCATTTGTCAAGGTTGCCAAAACGGATAATTCAACAGAAGGTTAGAAGTGACGCAGCAGCTGCTGTTTGCATGAATTGTGTCAGTGTGTTGTGCTCAACACTCAGTTCACTAATGCAGCTAGATGTTTGCAGATGTCCATTAGTTTGACAAGAAATAGGAGGTGACCTTCAAAAATCAATGACTATGTTCTTCAATAAATTCATATAGGAAAGGACTTTTTACATAAGCAAACAAAATCACTAATCAGGAGCCAGACCTTCTTGCTGCAGTAGACTTCCATCCACTCATTGGCGGGGTCCACCCTGGACCGGTCACCTGTCAATCACTAGGCTGACACATAGAGACCTACAGGTAATTTAGAGTCACCAGTTATCCTAAGCTGCATGTCTTTGGACTGTGGGAGGAGGCCAGAGTACCACAGAAGCCTGGGGAGAACATACAGACTCCGGGTTCAGACCTGGAACCTTCTTGCTGTGAAGCATCAGTGCTAATCACCACATCACAATACACTTAAATTTACTAATTTTCTTAGCTAAATTTTAAATTTCATATAATATCTATACCTTTTTCTATGTTAATGACCAAAAATGAAAAGGAATCTCATTTTATATTTTACTGAGATTTTCTGATTTGCCTTTTCCTCAGGCACTGTGGTGTTTTCATGTGGTTAGGTAACATTTGCAGTTGTCTTGTAGACGATTTGATGTTGTTTGCCACGTGTTCATTGCGAAAAACTATTGATGTACTGGAACAGTATTTTAAGGAAATATGTAATCTGTCCATCAGGCTAACCTTTTGAAATTGATTCTCTTTTCATCTTCCACCATTCTCTCTTTCCCATTTCTCTGTCTTTGTTTGTGATTGTTCAGCCGAGCATTGTACGAACTGACTGAATAGCCCCCGTGATCGATGTCAAACACCACAAACTGCTGTAATTGACGTCCCTGCCGAATTATTTTGCATGTGAAAGAATTTGATGATGCAGAGGAGCAATTTTACACAATTTGTACTTCAGAGAAGAGGGAATCCGTCTCGCAGCCTTGTGGCTTTTTGCCTTGTAGTTTATACGGCAGAGTGTGGCAGCAGGTCTCTGTGTTACTCTGCTAATCAGTCTGTAATCCCTGTGCTGCTGATGTGAGGAGTGATGCTCCATGTGACTCTATCATTTTCTCATCAGTGCTCTCTTTGTCTCCGTCTCTATCTCTCTCTCCCTCTACATCTCTGTCGGAGGGACTGTTGCTTCTCTGTGATTGGGCCATTGTTCTGACTTGCTCACAGAGCTAGCCTGTTGGGCTTGTTTACATGGATTCATGCTTCTAGGCTGCTGGCTAATGCAACACCTTTGTTCTTTTAATTGCTTGCTGTTCAAGCCACAGGCTGAAAGGAATGAATAATTCCACAGCTACAGAATACTAAAATTTCCACCCAGTGAAGAGCTTCCTCACTCTGAATATGAATGTGCAGCTCAGCATATGGACAGCAGCTCCATGAAGGCCTACAAGAGCACTACATCACATTACTCCAGTCTCATGTTTAAAGAAAAATACCACCTTCATAATCTCAATATCGATTATTTATAATAAACTCAGTCACCTTGACAAATAGGACCATTACTGAGAGGACTGGCAGCTTCCACACTGATTCGATTATATGTAACCAGGGCAGTTTTGGTGGGAGCTAAGGATTAACAGGCTGATGACAAAACCAACCACCAAGAGCCAAACAGAGAAAGAGCCTTGTAGATCCCATGAAGATGCATGTATTGTATTAATTTGGGCCAATTAAGGGCAGTGGAGCAAGCTGAAATCCACAATATCTGACATGATATCACCCTGTAAAGTTTTTACGCTTAACACCCTAGCAAGACTCCACTGCACCAGTTTTGACCTTCTTTTTCTAATCTGTTTTTGGCAAGTTCCCCAGTTTTACAAAAGTGCAATACTAAATCACTGAAGTACTCTTTAATTATCACCCAACCCATGACATGACACGAATAAAATAACATACTGGACCACTTTTCACTGAATTACCAATTTCCTACAAACATAAACCATAAGGAAAAAATGCTGTTTGCCTTCATGTATGCCAAGCTCATTGGCATCCTTGATTCTATACATCATCTAAAGAAGTGCTCCTGTGCAATAGTGCTCAGTGTTATTCTGTGAGCTGGTAACAATCCTGCAACCCTCTGCGCCTGATAGCCTTTCAAAAACCATGATACAACATGTAACAGCAGAGATTCAGAGAGTTGAATTGATTAATTGACAGGGAACATCAAGTTTAATCTTTGGGTCAGATTTCATTCAGCAGGCTGCCGCTGTGCAGCTCTGCCTCAAATCTCTTCTTTCACTGCCATATCCTATTCTCCTCTGCTGCAGAGTAGATGAAAGTGTGTTAATAGCTGCTCTCCATCTGTTGGCTTCTCAAACACGATAGATCGATAGAGGACGGTGGGGGAGCCGGTGTATGTGTGTTTCAAGGTTGGAGGTGGGGAGGTGTAGGGCAGTGCCCGGTGTTAGCAATGAGGGGAGGCTTGACATGAACGGGAAGCTTCAATAGAGCGCTGCATGTTGGGCGATCAGACTCCCTCGCGGCAGGTTAGGAGGACGAGGAGGAGGGGGAAGGTGGGGTTTGGTTGTGTGGGGGGTCTGGAGATAAATGAGGCGGAGCTGTCAATAAAGAGCAGCTCTTTATCCTCTGTAAAAGCTCCATTCATTTCATTACTGTCAGGCCTGTCTGGTGAAAAGAGGCCTGGGTAGTTTTCCTTGGATGCTTTTTGGTACGAGGTGAAGTTAGAGAGCTGCCATGCAGAGGTAGGGCGAAATAGGACGAGGCAGAATGAGACAGGAGGCGGGCTGAGATAAAATGAGACGGGATGAATCACTGTACCCGAAGAAAGGACTTTTGGTGGTAAATGATATTAGATAACATGGTTTAGGGTTTGGAAAATTGACACTCCTGAATTGAACACGGGGGGGTTACATTTTTACTGCATTCCCTTAGAGAAGACTGCAGAGCTGGATCGACTCTGGCAGGCCAGGTTGGCCACCATCACAAGCAGACAGTTGCAGCCTCAACTATCATTTTCATAACAAAATGAGAAAAATGACAAAACTTACTAATTCAAAGTTTTCTTCAAAATCTTGAGCTTTGTGGATTCTTAAGGAAAGTTCCAATTGCATTGCTTTGACTGTTGTTTTCTAAGCCCAAATTGTACTTTTGCCAATGCCTTGTGGATATCAATGAATGTTCCTGTGACACAAAATTGGTCATCTGCCCATGCCTGTGGACGAGGCCAAGTTGGACCGAGTCCACTGCATTCTGGTTGAGTTGTTGTTGTCGTAGAACTACAAAGTTAGTGTTAATTCTCTGTGGGTTCATCACTACAAGTGACCTCTTTCATTCTTAGTCTTTCAGTTTTTTGTTTTTTGATGCAGTTTTAAATACATCTGTCATTTTAATGTTCAGTCCAGTGAATTCATTTGTATCACTCTCCCAGAACATCCATTGATTTTAGCTGTTATGTATAACTGAACATTACAGTCTGCTTCTCATAATATCCTGTTGCTGTTTTTTAGTCAGACCTGCACTAAACGTTCTGTTGACAGACTAAAATGTAAATATTCCTCATTGATACGAATTGAGCACCTTTTGTTTTTCATACAATTTCCCCAAAAGCACTCATTTCAAATCAATCATTGCACTCACACAGCTGAATTTATGCATTTTGTCAGTACAAGAGCAATCCAGGAGTGTGTGTTTGAATGATGTGTGTGTGTGCTCGTCATCTTCCCGTGTCCATGGGGGTCAGTGTGGATCTGCATGCAGCTCAAAATTACGATGAAGATTGTATGCACTGACAGTCCCGTGAACACGTCTGTGCATGCAGTCATCCAATGTAGTATAAACAGAAGCACGCCTGTGTCCGTGGGATGCATACTAAAGTTGTTGAAATGATTATGATCACTGATGGGACACAGTTTGACAGAATCTGCTCCAGTGTGGCTCAGTTTTTGTTCACAATTTGTGTTGTTGCAGGATGTAAGTGTTGCTTAGTGAAGCAAATCTAAATGTGATCCAATGTGTTGTTCTTGGTGGTTTAATTTTTGCATCTCTTAAGGTTCCAATAATCTTAGATATGATACAAAATACATACGATAAAGTGTTAAGCAGGTGAACCTTCCAATATAGAGAAACTACTACGAGCACAAAAAAAACAAAGAATATATAAAAATTTTCTCCCAAATAAACAAAAAATAATGTTTTTGTCTGTTATGAAATGAGTTGTGAGGTTATTGAGCTGTTTGAAGTGGCTTCCTGAATGAACTCATCATTAAAGAAAAAACAATCTCTTGTTGACAAGGCCAGATGCACAGTTTGATTAAAGTTTGCTTAATTAATTTTGTTTGGAAAAGAAACTAAGAGACATTCTGTGGAGACCATACAGTGCACTATAGAAGGAGTTTTATTGGTTTTGACAACTTATCGTCAACTACATCCCGTGCCCATGCCTTCCCACAGAAACACTCATACACACAATTATTCCAGACTGTCTTTCTGTCAGACCTACAGATCTTTATGATTGATCAGTGAGAGGCTTTCCTATATCCGTGTCCTTGACTACCCTGCACACTGCGGCTGTCAGGTTCTCTGAATCTGAAATCTATATCAAGGAGCTCGACAGGGATCCAGTTGTGCCTGTTATCAAAAATACCCCCACATGTCTGTTGTTCTCATTTAAATTGTAGCCAGGTGGAACTAATTTTATCCTCTTAAGACCCAAACTCTTGTTTGATATGCATTTTTTATTTCTCCTTGCTATTTGGGCTTATTGGACCCTGATAAGTATAAAACCTAAGCATCATCTTTTTACATGGTGTAGTTTTAGAGAAAAATGATGTCCACATATGTGGACAATCGGTCTTAATTTCCAGAAAACACAATAAAGTCACCTTTGTGCAAAACTCTTTATTTCCACCCTGAACATAGCAGTTTTTTTTCCTGACTGCTTTTGCATGTATTTATAACACATACAAAACATATTTTGAACATGTTTTGAAAATCACGGTGCAAAAAACAATATGAAATATCAACAATTTTGCCCACATACATGTCCATACGGCCACAGCTAAGCAGAATAAACTTCAGGACTGACTGTATTTTGACATTGGAAGAACAACAACTCCATTTTAATTCCTAAGGAGTCAAATATCGCTGCTTTTCACCCCCTCTGGCATCTGATACCAATGCACAAGGCACCCTTTAGCGTATGAGACGCCCTTTCTTTGTCCGTATGAAACATATGATTCTCTCTGGATTCATCACTATGAGCAGCTTCTTTCATTTTGAGTCTTTTTTCATATTGTTTGATGCAGCTTTAAATGAATATGGTATTAATGTTGCAGTCCGCTGTATTCTCAACTAATTTGGTATCACTTTCTATCGATATATGTATCAATCAGTAGAATATTGTTTTATATATAATTGAAGGTTACATTACACTCTGCTTCTCATAATATTCTCTTATTCTTTATTCACACCTGCATTAAACAATCAGTTAAGAGACATACTTGTAAATATTCCTCATTGCTGCAAACAAAGCACCTTTTTAAATCGATCAATCAGTACACTCGATAAATAACTTAAAACAGGAGAAAATGCAGCCCTGGATATAATCTAAAAGATGTCTAAAATGACAAATAGTGAAATATACTGCTATCACCTAGTGAATATGTATTTAAAGGGTGGAAATAGCTAATTGTTTTGCTATAATAAGAAAAAAACAAAGAACTATTGATCATGGCATTGCTGTCTGTGGCTCATCCCTGATAAAGTGGGGTAATGAATGACTGCAGGTGTTGGCTTTTTTGTAATTAATAGTCTTATAATTGGACAAATTAATGAGCTGGCAGATGAAATATGGGAGCAGACATGTGAGGAAAACAGTAGTCTCTCAGGAAGAGACCAATCTGAACTTGCATAATGAAGAAAAACTTAACTAAATCACTGGTACCCTCCCTCCGTCTGCCTCTATTCAACTTGTTGTTCTCAAGGGCCCGAGTCACAGCCATCGCTCTCAGTTTGCAAAGCAAACAGTAACAGCTGATAGAGATTTCTCATTGCGGAGATAAATAGAATCAGTGTAATCCCATTCCCTTGTCTGATCAGATATGAAGTCTAATTCATATCTTGTCTCTTCTATGTCACAGGTTCGTCTGAGTCCCGGGGTCGACTGATGCAGCCATGGGCGGATTGCTGGATCTTTGAGAGCAACCTCCCTCCTCCTTATCCTCCACCACATCCTTCTCCTCTTCCCCCTTCTCCTCCTTCTGTTGTTCTTCTACTCTACACGACCAGAAGTTGAGTCCCTAAAGCCAGAAACCAGCCATCAACCTATGACACCTTCACCTTCCCCTCATCTGCAAACCATGACAAGCCTTGCTTCTTTGTTTCCTGGCCAAGCGAGATGGCCTCTCCCAGTGCTACTCCTGTATTTTGCCCCTCTGCTGCTAATGGAGGGTTGGTGTCATGCAGCCCCCTCAGGCCCAGAATCGGACTCCTGCTCCACTTTAGTCCAGAGCCGCTTTTTCGGCTTCTTTCTGTCATCATCAGTGTTCCCCACCACACCTTGTTCTTGGACCCTGCAGAACCCTGATCCACGCCGCTACACCATCTTCATCAAGGTCACCAAACCTACCAAGGGCTGTGTGCCATCACAGCTCCGCACCTTCCAGTATGACTCCTTCTTGGAGACCACACGCACCTACCTGGGAATGGAGAGCTTTAACGAGGTGGTAAAGCTGTGCGACACCTCTGCCCCAGTGGCCTTCCTGGAGGCCGGAAAGCAGTTCCTCCAAATGAGGAAGGGACCTCCTCGGGTGGGCACGCCCATTACGGACAGCGACGGGGATTTCAAAACAGAGTACTTGGTGGTGGGAAAGCGCAACCCCAGCATGGCAGCCTGTCAGATGCTTTGTCAGTGGCTAGAGGACTGCCTGGCCTCCAGCACGTCTAACAGGCCCTGTGGCATCATGCAGACTCCATGTTTGTGCTGGGACCCACCGCCGCAACTCAGTGAGGGAGATAGCTGTTATCACAATGGAGTTTACCTGGAAAACTGTTTACCCAGTGTGAAAGAGAGTGGAAAAGATCCAGAGATGAATGGTGAGTAGGAAAGCTTTCATGTTTGTTTTACTAAAAAGATGATGAAAACTATACAACTAGCAAATGTCCACTTGCGGTCGTCATCATTGTTCATGTTCATCATTGTTCATAGATCAGCATGGTTTAAGGTTGATGATTGTGTCTGTGTCTCTGTAAAACAACAAGGAAAGACGAGCCTTGCTTTTAAGAGACTACATGAAGAAATAGATTTATTTTTGTTTTGTTCGACCTCAAAAAGTCCCCCTTCGAGTTTGGTATCCTCTCAGCAAAATGACACAGAAATGGCGTCTCCAGCAGCAATCAAGTCGGTGAAAATGTGTGTGATTTGTGAGGATAATTGTGTGACATTGGCTCAAAAGCAAGTGGGCCGCTTTGGCTGAAGTAGAAGAGAGAAAGAGGGACAGAAAGAGGCAAATGGAAGGTTTAAGGTTTCATCTGATGGAAGCAAGCTCAGTGACCTTGCAAGGTCGACACCGTATTCCGTCCTCTCTGCGGTGCAGGGAGGGACACTCGATCAGCCTCCGGGAAGCCTGTGGAAACAGAGGAGAATCAAGTGCTGATATTGAATAGCTCTGGGGATGCTCAGAACAGGGGTGGGGGGGTGGGTGAGTTGGGGAGTGATGTAAAGAGAGACAAAAGAGGGAGATAGAAGGAGCTAGGCAGAAATGTGATTGGATAAGAGCCTGTGGCTTGAAGTCTAATTGTCTGCTGCTTGATCCCAGCTCCCCCTCCCTTCCCTTGGCAGACAGGATGTGGCCTGACATCTCTATCCTGGCTTCTTCAGGACTATGGCCAGAGGGATGGAACATTTCTCAGCTCCCCTTTCTCCCCCTAACCTTTCCACCAACGGTCTCACCCGCCTTCCTCTGCTCCTCTCAGTCACTTCCCTAACAAGCCTGTGGTCTTATTCTCTTGTTCCTCCTCCTCCTCCTCCTCCTTTTGAGCCACCATTGCTGCCTCCCCATCTTTCCCTCCCCAGGCTGATAGTGGGCTGATACTGAGCCAGTCGTGGGAAGCCAACCAAGCAGAGAAGATGTTGCAGTGGGTATCTCCTGCCTCATCCTCCTCCAGTCTCCAGAGCGGCTAATATCCCCTCGCCGCCCCAGCCTCCTCTCCGCTAGTTATCGCACTTATGTAATACCGCTTATGGTGCTCAACAGCGGGGTGTGGGCTGTTTGTGCCTTAAGGTGTGAAAAATAAAAAAGAAATATACCATCCACTGTTGGCGTGTGCAGAGATAGAAAGAGAAGGACGCATTATAGCTTTTCTTCTCCCCCTATGTGCTTCAGCCCACACGGCTGAAGCCTCTCCTAGATGATAATCCCAGGTTCAGAGTAAACCAGTGGCGACGGAACCCTATGATGAGCTCAAATGGAAAAGGCCAGCAGCCTGTGAATATTTGGCTGGATGGGTGACTGGATGGAGTGAATTGGGGGATGAAGATAAAAAGTGGATGGGGAGACATAATGGATTCTGTGTGGAAATAGGTCGGGGAGCCGGCAGTTATGGCCCGCTGTGCAGTGAATATGGGAACTGAGGGGTGATAGTTGTGAGTGATGAATGTAAGAAAGACAATAGATACAGAGACGAGAGAGATAGAGGAGAATATATGAGAGTGAAGAGGCTGACAAGAGCTGAGGGGGGGTGTTGTTTGAGCTGGACAGAGTTTGATGAGGATAGATAACGGTTTCTCCGGTTAGGCAATACGCAGCTGGGCCTGTTTAGTCTGTGCAACTTCTGTAACTGAGGAGGTCATAGATTACAGGCCGACTCCCAGCCCCCTTCTCTCTTTTCGCAGAGGGACTGATGATCCCACACAGTAGCAGATGGAGGGGTGAGACTTGCCGTCAGCACTCAGACTCAGCTCATGTCCATCTTATGAGGGCTAGACAATGAGTTTGGCACCTTTTTATAGGAGGTGTGGAGCTCTGCCTTGTGCTCAGCCTCTCATCAAATGGTCCCGGGCATAAAAGTTAATGGAAATATGATTCAGAAAAGAGAGCACAGTGCAATTTTCTTTGTCCAAGCAGCTTATCACTGACAGTGCAGAGAAAAGTTAGATTCTTCTAAATGGCAACTTTATATTAAAGCCACTATGTTTAGAATTTGAAAGCTTTTCTCCCGTGCCCCCTAGGAGTAGCCTGATTATCAGGGCGAATTGTCTTTTCATTTCATTCTGCCCGACGACATGTTCATTTTAACCAATTTCTTAGCCCAGTGTCCCTGGTTATACATCCATATTGGAAGATCGATGCATCACAAGTTACCTCCAGTTCCAGTGTTCGGTGCCACTGCAGGAAGTAGTGGGTGTAGAGGTGTGGGTGGTTGATGGGCAGTATCTGACTGCCCTCCAAGAAAGGTTGGATCCAATCATAGATCTACAATTAATGCTGCTTTTTTTTATCAACACAATTAAAACAATGATTCCCTAAACCTAACTGTACCATGCTTTCCATTTGCAGATATCACAGAAAACAAGAGTTGCCATTCTTATCTGACAATTGGATTTGGTTTTCTTTTTTGAGGTTTCATTGAGGATTTCATTGAGGATTGAAGTATTCACCTCACTATACTGTACTAGACTAATTTCTCTACATCTATATGGAAGCTGTGGTAAATGAGGTCAGAAGTGATCGATGGAAAAAATTGATTTAAGAGTTATTTCTCTATGTAAATGTGTAACATCTTGTACAGCCTATAAATTGGGTTCTTTGGGTTCCTGGTCGGCTTTGTATTGATTAATCAATAATCCCTTAATCACTTTCAAAAACTTAAATGTTAAAGAAAACATTAACTGACAATGTGTAAAGATGGACTAGCAGCATTAGTGCATTGTCTCTATTAATAAATGACACGCCTATAAACCCTGTGTGTATATGGAATGATGGTTTAAATGGTTTGGATTAAAATATTGATTTTCAGATGGATGGGGTCACCATGACCCTTATTAATAATACAATATCAGATGTTGCCCACTGAGTGTGGTTGACCTCTGGTATGACAGATAAGGTACAGCTTCATTATCTGTGTTACTAAGTCAATAGGTCATCAATAGGAAGAACTTAACCTGTATTGATTCTAATATGACCTTTTGATGAGAGGGTGCATCACATGTCTGCTATGTGTTTTATCAATAACATAAAAGCAAATATCACAGAAAATGTTTCATCATGGGATATTTGCAAAGAGCTGCTTCATTCCTTGATATGGTAACTGCAGCTAATGAGCAGGAGCCCATAGCTCACTGTGTGAACACAGCGTCTGTGCCGTGTGAGAAATCTTTAACCTTTAAGTTGAGAGGACTGGTGATTTCAGGGCTATTTTTGGAATGTTCTGACATTTAAATGGTCAAAGTTAAAGGTGTTGGGACAAAATATTGGCCGGTGATAGCTTCAGTCCAGAAACATTGTCCATGAAAATCCATTTTGGTAGACCTCCAATGTGTACTTGTGCATGCGTGTGTGTGTGTGTGTGTGTGTGTGTGTGTGGATGTGGTGTGATTTGTGTCACGAAATGTGGTGTGGCACGGAGCAGGAAAGGATTCATGTGTTAGCCTTCAGCAGACAGCAGGGAGGCAGTGAGTGATTAAAGGATGGATCAGAGATGTGAGGAGATGAGAAGGCACATGACTCAATTCTAACCAAAGAGACACGACTGTGATAGCTTCCAGAAAGAAACAAAGTGAAGGTGAAGGAGGACAGATACAACAAACAAACCCACAATTCAATGGGATCATCTGGGGCATGACCTTGGCTGCACGTCATGCACTTTCACTTTCAGCGTTGGAGTCGTTTTCAGGTGTGACATATTTAATAAAGCTTGGAAAATAACCAAACAAGGACACAGTGTCACAGCCTAAAAGCACTCTGCAGAAGGCTCAGCTTGTAGCACTGTCACCTCACACCAAGAAAAGGTCCAGATTTGAGAGTAACATTGCTGGATGGGGACTCTCTGTGTGGTATTTACATGTCGGTACGGGACATACTGATCAGGTGAACTGTGAACATCAAATTATTCATAATTCTGAATGTGCATGTCAAACCTTTATCCCAACGGCACCAACAGAGCAAGGTCAAGAATCACAGCCTTCCGTTCGCCTGGTGCACAGCTTAGTTTTTTTTTTAATGTAACCTTCATTTAGTGTTTAAGTGGTCAGCAGTCGAATGCATAATGTGAAGAAGGCCAGTGAAAAAACCACCGCAGGATGTATGAGGCCTGTATTGTTAATCACAACATACTATGAAATAAATAGTTACTCTACCTTGTTATGCAGGGCTCTATAACCATTTATAGCAAACGGCTACACAGTTAGACCTGGTGGAAGAGGCTCTGCTGTTTTGAAGGAGGTCCCAAAGAACCCTGAGTACTCTGCTGGAGAGCTAATCCCCTTAATAAACAAACACGAACATTAGATCTTAGTTAAATGAACAATACCAAAAGCTTAGCACATAAGGAGGAGGTAGGGTTGGTCAAGGGAGCAGCAAATGGCACTATGAAGTGTCAGCAGAGTAGTCGGACGTGAGGTTATAAAGTCGACCTTGTACACCTGTATGAAAATGATTAAATGGAACCAGGCAGCTGGTAGCTGAACATCTAAAGACTGAGCCAACTGTGAAGCATGAATAAACACAAACACAATTTGAGTGTTTGCCAAAACCTAAATGAAATCCTTCATATACCAAGAAATGTGTCTTCATCAATAATTTCATCATAAGTGGACCCTGACTCTGGCCCAATGCATGCTGGGATAGGATCTAGGATAAGTAGTTATAGAAAATGGAGGGAACTGTCTCTGCTGTCTGTCTCTTTTCCCGATTGTGGTTCTCTGGAGACTGTGTTCTGTAGTTACAGGTACTTGAGCAAACAAAGATGATCTTGTCTACTCTGCTTTGTCAGGAACTGTCAGCCCCCCTCACAGTATACATATTTCTTTTTCTATCATGGCGTTGGACCCTGGGGAAAAATCCTTACATGAAGCACACTATATTCTTTTCCTCTTCCCCCCCCCCCCCCCCCCCCCATCGCTTTCCTTCTGATGCTTCCAGTTTTCTCCAAATTTGAGTCAGGACAGTGACAGTGTTGCAGCAGCCAACAAGCTATGACTAGTCTGCCTGTGTGTGTGTGTGTGTGTGTGTGTGCTGTGAAGGTCCCTGTCATGGGGAGTCGTGTGTCAGGTCCAGGCAAGAAGCACTGCCAACAATATCTCTGCTTTCTTTTGTTTTCACCTCTGACACAATCAGTGAGCTTTGGTGACGACTTTAGTGACTGATGCACCAGCTTGACAGAAATACATTTAATTAGAGGACCTAAAGAAGTATAGTACAGTATTTATAACGGATCACAAAATCTGTGGTGTTGGCCAGAAAATGTCAATGATGATGTGTTTGAGGTCACTGAGAAACAAACTGATACATAGGTTGTCTACCAGAGAGCTCTGACACGTTTATTTTATGCTGTAAAATGTCTTAGAAATGTGACTCTAATCCATTTATTCATCAGACTTCTGCTCGTGTCTGTGTGTCTGTGTGCAGTCTGTGTTTGACTGACATCGCAGTCGCTCTCCTGTTAGTTTTGTGGCACTTGTTAGGACGTGGCGAGTTAAACTTTAATCATTGTTGTTGGCGGATGGTGTCCGATGACCTGATATGACTGCCTGCATAGCTCTGGCCCCCCCCTCACCCTGAGCTGAGGTTTAACTAGCCAGCATAACTCAAAACACACAGGGCCTTAATAACCAAATGTAAGGGTTCCTTATCAAACGTCTTTATCTATTCAATGTGTAGATGTATTACAATCCTGGTCCGATACACTTCTGTTTGCCAGGGCTTGTTAAGAAATCCAGTGCAGCACTGATCTCCACTGCAATAGTTATTTAATTCTGCTTTATCAATTTATTTAACATATACATATGATGCATGGTCTAAAAAAGCGACAGTGTGTGCGAAGAGGAAAGAGGGAATACTCATAAACACTCCTGACTTGCACTTTCTTCTCCAGCTGCTGGCAGCTGGCTGCGGCTGAGGAAGATGAATGTGAGCGCTGTGTCTCTCCCTGCAAGCCTCTGCCTGGCTGGACCACATTGTTGCTAAACTAAGGGCTTTCCAACCAGGCTCCACAAGGAGCACTGAGGAATCCTAAAGCAAGTCTAATGCATTAGCTCCTCGTCACACTCATACTGTATGTGTGGACACGCACACCTGCGTGCACACACATATGCACTATGAAAAGCGCCATCACACACGCATGATGAAATGTCGCACCAGAAAATGGCACATACACTGGTGCAACCACGCACTGGTCCCTCGTGACGGAGTGTGGGTGGCTGACTTAGGGAGAGAATAAAGCTGATTTATTTTTTTTTCTATGAGAGCGTGTGTGTGCGTGTGAATGATCTTGTGTAAAGAACGAGGTGTGGTATTCACCGCAGGGGGCGCCATGTGAGCAGGAATAAACTAAAGAGAGATGGCAGTGCGATGCGCCGTGCTGGTGTAGAGGTCGCTCCACCTGCAGGCAGCCTCGCCGCCTCTTTGGGAAGTTTTCATTTCATTTCTTATCTGCGGTCATGACATCTTCACCTCATCAATGATCAGTGTAATTGTTGGAGGTTGTTGTCTGTGAGGACACGTATCACAGTTTATTTCCAAGTCAAATCAATGTGATTGACAATTTTCATTGATGTATTTAAATAAGTGTTAGATAAAGCTGGGACTGGCACTGCACCGTGGGTGAGCTTTTTAAAAGGATCTGAGCTGGGGTGGAGAATTTGGCACAATTACCGCTTTACCACTGTGTTTTCTGTTAAATGGACTGCTTTGTTGGAATACACTGCTGCTGTAAGGGAGGAGGGGACAGTTGAAAGCATGAAGGCCCAGCATCCAGCCTGTAGCCACACATGTGGGGTCAGACATCAGCGGAAGCTACAGATCGGTCTACAGACAAAGCTGAAGCCTCTTTACTTTCTTACCCAGTAGTTTGTTGGCATGTGTACTATTTTTCGCTGATGGAGCGCTACTCAAATGGCACAAAGATCAGGATCAGGGCTATTCAGAGCTTGGTCATAACTCGGTGTATCAGCAAAGCCTCTGTGCTCTTAAAGAAAATATCTGTTTTATGGTCAAATACCTGCAAAACTAATGGTAATCCCATTAGCTGCAGCTTTACTTTGGGTTAATGCTAATTGATAAATGCAGCCTGATGTCAGCATGGCATTTTGGGATGGCCTACAGTATACCCAAAATAACAATATATAGTGTACCTAGCTAAGACGTGTAGTAAATAATGTAAATAATAGATATAAAATCTATATAAAGGTAATGAAAATGAAGCAAGTTAAGGTTACTGTATTAGTTTAGGAGCTCCCAGCCTCAACTTAGCATTTTAAAAAGTTCAAGCAGTGACCTCGCCACTCGTGAAGTTTTTGGCCTTTGCCAGCTCTGCTTGTTCGTTGTCTAAGGACTCATTCGAACTTAAAGTAAGTGTGAAACAAGTTGAAGAATTGTCTTTCTCCTTCCTCGAGGCTGCCCGTCAATGGACAGCCTATCTCAGGTCCCTCTCCACGCTGCCTCGGGGTTTATTAAACATTCATGCTTTAATTAAGCAATTTTACCGCTCGTACTTACCAGGTGATGATAAAAGCAGTGCTCCAGGATGAGCACGGCAAGCTGACAAATGTATATGTGTGTGTGTGTGTGTGTGTGTGTGTAAAAGAGTCCCATGTGAGAGGCCATTAATTTCCCGTCGTAAAGAAAAGTGTGAGGATTAGAGAAAAGACAAGTGGAACTTTTTTTTACCTCCCTCATCAGTCATGTGTGACTGCAGGAGAATGGTCGGCGGATGATGTTAGGACGCGATAAGGATCCCAGTGTTTTTTCTGACAGGCAGCTTGTCAATGTTCTCCTGTTCACTGCCACTCTTTCTCTCTTTTCTCTATTTTACACTTCATCACACATTTATCTATTTTCTTTTTCTCTTTTTTTGGAGGGATCGGTAAGGGTCAGGGAGATTTAAACCCTTTTTCCCCCTCAGACTGGGAGACTGCAATGTATCTTGGAAGGAGAGTCTGTGTTCTTGTTGCCAGTCTCCTTGGCTGCGAGGACATTAAATGCTAGGCCGACTGTCTCATTGTCGTTCTTTAGATTTGATGACTTGGACAATGAAGATGAACTACTTGGAGCACACTGAAATATACGAGTTTAGTGCTGCCGTGCCAGAGTTGGAAGGAAAAACTGTCTATATATGTGTGTGTGTGTGTGTGAGTGTGTGTTGTTGCATCCATGTCCTTGTTAAGAGCAGGCGGTGGCTCTGCGGGACGGCTGTAAAGGCTTCTCTCCTTGGCGGTATCACCTGGAATGACACCCAGAGGTGACACACTGTCAGAACAGTCACCCACGCAAGGCATAGGACTCATACACACATACACAGATACACACCCACAAAAAGCTGAGCGGATCTTGGCCAAAGCCTGCCAGGTCCGAGAAAAGAACTCATTAGTGCAGACATGTTCCATGTGCTTTTCTAACAACACACACACACACACACACTCACACAAGCACGAAATACAGACACACTGCAACACACAGCCATTAGACCTTTTCTCTGAAGTTTACACATTAATAGATCACTGTCTGAAGCAAAAGTTCACCTTTAATCGCATTAACACAGTTAAAATGATCTATAAGGGGTGTATCTTGCAGAAGTAATTTTTTTTTTTTTTGTGGCAATTTTCTAGATAACTGGCCAATTATAGACAGTGAGACATCGCTGTGGTGTTTCTCACACAGCTGCAATGGACTTTAATTACATTGCAAACATCAGCAGTGTCAGTCCCTGTAAACTGAAGCCTCTTTTGAGGGTCACCTCTTAAGTTGTGTCTCGGAACAGACTGAAGCAAATGTTAATGTCGCATTATCCGAGAATAGTTTTACCACCAGACTTGTGTTTATTAGCCGAAGACATTTGATGTAATGACTCACTGTTAATATCTAATTGTTTTACAGTGATGGAAGTGTGGACACCGGTAAACAGCGATAACAATGTAGGAACAAATAGTTGTATGTCCCATCTACTTCCCCAACTATTCTGATAACTGTTTTTCAAGATAATTTTACAAATAATAACAATTCAGTCCTCAGGCTGTGTTCAAATAACTGGCCTTGCTGGATGAGAACTTGTAGGATAATTTTAGCCTGGTAACTGCACGTTAGCTTAAATTAGTTAAGCTACATTTGAGGAAGTGGGTCCTATCTGTTTCTCTGCCATTCGTCTGCAGGAGCCTTCTCTCCTTCATATCTTCCTGTGTTGAGTCATAAAGCTTGGAATAAATTCAAATGTGTTGCTCAAGTTAACACATTTTCCATTTACACAGATGTCCTTCTTCGTGTCCACTCACATCTTTGCACTGACTTTGTGTGTAATCACAGTGCATCTAAAATTCATTTTGAGTTCATTGAACTAGTAAAAGGGTTTGTGTCCTTAGAGGCATGAAATTTAACAGCAATTTCATCTTTTCATATTGTTAAAGTTTAAAGCGGTCGAAGGTCATGGAGTTATACCAGAAACATTCATAGTCCAGAAATCAGGCCACTAGTTGTTGAGATATCTGAGCGTGTCTGATGGACAGATGGGATTCTTCTTATTGCTCTTGGTAATTCGAAATATACACATTTTTATTTACTGTTTTTCGTTGATAGAAAAAGAATAATATCAAGTGAACATTTGTCTATACACTATATATCTGATCCTTGAGATTGTCTCACGGTGTTTTAGAAAATGTAGGAAACCAGTGGAGAAAAAGTAGAGTGGCTGCTGAGTGGTGCACACCAAAGAACATACTTGAAAACCAATTTCAACAGATGAGACACGTTGCTAATGAATTATTCATTTGTATATAGTGGGATACAACAAAATGATAGTTCAATTCTACAACTCTATTAATCTACCACTTTGGTCCGGACCAAAATGTCCCTACAAATGCAGAGTGGATTTATGTGAAAATATATTAATTTTTCTCAGATGATGAATCCAAAGTTCTTTAGTGAACCCCTAACTTTTCATCTTGCGGCACCAAATTTTCAAATATTGAATAAAATATTGCAACATCTACTGGATGAATGGTCACAGAATGATGTGCAAACATTCATGGTTCCCAGAGGATAAATTCTTTCATCTAGCACCATCATCAAGTCTAGTACATACATTTACTTGCAATACTTAATATATATATAATTAGCTGTACTTTATGTTCAGTGCTAATTGGCTAATGCTAACATGCTTACATGCTAAACTAACACAGTGAACATGGTAAACATTGTAAACATCAACATGTCCTTGAGTACATGTTGGCGCGCTCATGATATCATTTGGCTCCAAGCACCACTGTGCCTGTGTGCAGCCTCACAGAGCACGGCTGCAGACTCTTAGCCTTGTTATACATGAATACACCAGCAATACTAAGAGACAGTAGAGAGATCTACTAATGATGGTATCCCCAAGATACAACACTTGCCATACTATGCTATTTAGCCTTCAGTTGTATAGCATAAAATAGTGTATATATATAGTAAAAACATAGTTTGTGACCTGACACAAGCAGGAAGCCTGACTGTTATGTGAGCTCTTGTTCTCAACCGTAGCAGCTCTGGAAAAGAAAAGGACGTTTTCTTAATCATTCTTGGCTTAAGTATCGGCTGCATGAGCCTGACTCCTATATGAACTCTTGTTTTCTTGGTCATTTTTGAATTAAACAATGGGAACATTGTCTGGCAGGAGAGAAGGTCACGTCTTTGTCACTTTATTGTGTGATGTCCACACAACTGTGACCATCAAATTCCATAGCCAGCAAATGGAGAGAGAAAGAGAGAAATATATATATAAGACTTGCAGCAAAGGAAGGTCCCTGGCCAGACTCTAGCCTGGACTGTTGTGTTTATGTGGTGTGAGTAATCAAAAGTCCATCAAACTCACTATAATTATCATTTCTACATCTAACCAAGCCATATCTTTGTAATACCAGTCAAACTTAATTACAAATAACAGGAGTACATAATCATCATAAGGAATGTTTTGCATGTATCTCAAGTCTCTCTGTGCGATAATCAACTTCGAGGACCTGATTGTCTTTTCTTCTTCTTAGTTTAGATTGATTTATTTACTCTCATTTATTTCTCATCTAAGCATCACAACACGATTAGGGTGTGCCTTCTCGCAGTTTCTCATTTAAGAGCTTGATAGACTTCTTATCTTTTCATTGCTTTCATATCCGCCAAAGATTATATTGCTCTATCTAATCTCAAACGAAAATTACAATTAATTATTTTTGGGCATTCCACAGAACACATTCTTTTATTGCAGCTCAGACGCCCAGAGGCTCGACTGAGAGTAAATCTTTTCAGTCTGCTTCAGCTAAATCAAATTCTCTCCCCCTCCAGATTTTAGCTCCTCTCTCAGCGTAGTAGTGTGGCTGAAAGAGCTCGGATGAATTATCTTTATCTGTGGTGTTAGCACTGTTGTGCTAATGCTTGTGCTTTCAATTTGGGAAGTAAATCTGGTTTTAATGCTTTGATAGTTTGATTGGTGAAGGTTAAAAACTATCCTTGGACGCAGCTCTGTGGCTGCTGACATCAGCCAAATGCATCATCTGTGCTCAGTTCAACTCTGTAAGGGAGGTCAATAAAAAGGAGGGTGAGTTATGAGCTGGAGACAGAAAGCATCTTAAGGCAAATAACCACCACTCAAAGTAAAATTCTGGTATAGTTTGAGGAAAGCATTAATCCACACTTTTTCTTTTGCTTAGACTCGGGGTTTGGGCTACAGTTAAAGTTCCCCCAACCCTCCTAAAATATAGTGCACTGCCACACCAGCTCCATAAAGAAATCCCACTTTGGAGAGGAAGAACTTGACCTCAGCCCCATCCAACATGTCTGGGATGAACTGGAGCCCTGACCATGACTTGGTCGTTATCATCCAACCTGATGCTCTTGTGATTGAATGGGAGCAAATCCCCAACATGTGGTAGAAAGCCTGACACCAGAAACGTTGAGTCAGTGATCACAGTTTTGGAACGAAAGGGCCAGCGGTCACACATTTATGTAACGCTCAGGTGTCCACAAACTTATGACCATGTAGCGTATCTCTCACCTAACTTGACTTTTGTGGCCTTTTGTACCATATTTATTTACTATTTTAATCATGAATAATAAATCAGTACATTTATCTTTATGTATTTATAATGATCTCCGTCTCTTTCACACAGTTAGGCATTAATCTAATTAATTAAACACTAATTGGATCAGTACTTGGTATCTGCCGATATCCAATGCCCAGGTATCAGGATCGGGAATGAAAAAGTCAGATTGGTGCATCCCAATAATACACACACTTAGAAAGCTACTGCTGGTGTTTATCTCCTGTGTATAATCTGTGAAAACATGTCAACCATTCTGGAAACGTTGTGAAATTTAAATCCAACTCATCCACTGAAACCAGTTTTGGAATAAGTGTGTTCAGTGTGGGTTTGCTGATGCTCTTTTACAGCAACACCCTCTTAACAGTTCCACTCATAAATTAAAATAACACACACAAAGTGTCAGAGTCAGTCATTGATCGTAGACAATAAGCATAGCACTGGGTCGGCTAAAGCTTTCACTCCAAGGTACGTGAGTTTAAAAGTTACTCACGAGTTTTAAAGTGTTTGACAGTCAAATCATTATTTTCTCATGATCTTAACTGATATTTGCGTTCCTCGCTGTGGTAATGGTTGGGCTCCCTTGGTTCTTAGTAGATTTTACTTTGACAAATTTCATTGGAAAACAATTGAGCTTTAAAGATATAATCCAAATTTGTGAGGGTGGGGGCCAGATAAACTATCAGTGGGGCCCTTGGGCATGAAAACCCATTTCCCATTCCTCTTGCACTGGGTGTATTGCTTTGTAAATAGTAATTAATTTGCTGTAATCTGATTATAAAGAGTGCAGAAAAATAAAGCTTAACTGCTGCGTGCTGTTTAAAGTCTGCATACACTATAATGTAATCACACCTAGGTAACCATTTTTAACATTTCACATGAGATGAAATGATTAATGGTCATTTAGATGTCCTTAATGCATTTTCAATAGTTCATTATGACTTTAAGACCTTGTCCTGAGTGTCTGTGATTGTAGCTGATGAAAACTGTGCAACTCACTTGTCTTTCTCCAGGTTCTATTGACCTGCACTGTCAGATGTACAACATGTAAAGTGATGGAGAGGATTCTCTATTCTGGAGCATTTTATTTCAGTCACTGAAAAAGATAATGGTTTATTTGAAAAATAAAAATGTGAATTGAATAGCAACACTCAAAAGGCCATCCAAGATGTGCTCAATCTCCTGAGCTATTACATTGTTTTGTTTTGTTTAGTCTTTTTTCGCTCATCATGCAGAAATTCTGTCGTTGCAGGGTATTGTTTGCCTCAAACAAAATGAAAAATTGAATTCATAAGTCCCTTTTGTCAGCTTTCACTCTACTAAAAGGTAGAAATGTATTTCCATCCATTGTGGTGGGTCCCTTTTGTAGCACAAGAGCCTTAAGAACCAGAAGGCAGCATAGCAGGTCAGCTGTTTTAAATGCTCTCTAATGCCAGGCAAAGGCCTTGCTGCTCCTGCTGCTGTGAGCAGAATAACAGTTTATGACAGACTCACTGCATAAAATGAAGGATTGTTCAGCTGCACACAGAATAGACACAGTCTATTTGGGTGCATCTACATAAAAACATAATGACTCCAGACACAACTGATCCAAAACAGGTCAGTCAGCATTTACTCCTCTAATGTCCCACTCGTTTCACACAGTTTAAAGGCTTATATTCGGTACCATCACATGTTCTGCTGTGGTAGAATCTGGCAGGAGACTTGTTGCGGATGTTAAATTCCTCACAAATGAAAGGAAATGTTCCACATACAGGGGATATAAAGCTTTGCCTTGTTTTAGATTCTGAGGTGTGAAGTCTGGCCAATTTTTTTCACACACACCAGCCTCCAATTATTACTAAAAAGATTCACATGAATATAGATGGAGTGTTTACAGCTTTTTGTTTTTTCCACTTTGGGGTAGAGTAGGCTGTCTTTTGCTAATTTTATTGAGCATCGGTGAAATTTGTAAAAACAGCTTTGAGCACATGAAGATGTAAACCTTTAAAAAGCAGGTCACAAAATGTAGAGGTTCAAATAAAGGTTCCCAGGTTCCTATTACAGCCCAGCACTGTAGTTTTTAAAAAGTGTTACTCAAACAGGGCAAAATAGAAGAGTTGTTGACCACTATGTTCAGCCGCACATGAATACACTTCTGTTGTTGTAATGAGTGTTTATGGCGTCAGGACAGTGGGCATCACAACCACACATGATGGTGTAACAAAGCCATGGGCATTAACATGCTGCTGTAACAGCTGCTGTGCTCTTCCAGTTTCACTCTTTCCACCAGATGTTGGGACCTGCCTGCAGGGATTTGCTCACATTCAGCCACAAAAGCATTAGTGAGGTCCAACATTGACGCTGGGTGATAAGGCCTGGCTCGCAGTTCATCCAGTTCATGTGTTGGATGGAGTTGAGTTCAGGGCTCTGTGCCAACTCAGGTTCCTCCACACCAAAGTAGGAAAATCTTATTATATACATTTTCTTAGGTCCAAGCTAAATTTCAAGTGGTCCAGAATTGCTGTATCTGTCCCGTAGAAATAGTCTGCTATTCTCCACAGGGGGAAAACACTTGAGTGACTTAATAATTATGATGTCTTAATTTGCCTTGATACCAAAATCACCCAGAAAAAAAAGGAAAACGTAAAATGAATTGGATACCTTTCATTTACAGCTGCCTCAAGGTCTTTATGCAAGGTCTCACTTTCCAGATGAACATCTTCCATTATAACTACTAGAACTGCTATCTATCTATCTATCTATCTATCTATCTATCTATCTATCTATCTATCTATCTATCTATCTATCTATCTATCTATCTATCTATCTATCTATCTATCTATCTATCTATCTATCTATCTATCATAAATCTAAAGTTTTTTAGTATATTTTTGTTCTGGTTTTAACACTCTTATTTTTCTTCTTTGGGTCTCCTGCTGACTCCTGCTGCCAAATGTGTTTGTGTTTTTGTCTGCTGATTTTGGACTACAGGACACAGTATGTGGTTTTTCTGTTCCTTCTTTTGTAGCATTTATTTATTTTTTTTTTGTGAATGAAATTTGTCCACACATGATGTAGATCGGGAAGCCTTGTGTTGGGAGCTTTGATTATTATTAAGTCATGGACAGGTGGCGTTCATCAGAGTTGAGGTAAATATTTGACAAGTTTCTGCAGTTATGAGAATTTGTTGAAACCGACTTGTATGTAACCATGTATGTAAATTTAATGATGATGAAAAAAGAGAGGTTTTGGATTTTACAGCCTTGGAAAAGGGTCAGGATTAAACCATGAAAGATTTCTGTGTGGATGATATTTGTGCAGAATGTGAAGCTGTAAAAATGAAAGCTAACTAAACTTAAAGCTAATTTTTATCAAGAGGATAGGTCACACATGTGCCTACCAAAGTGGAGGTGGAAGCCACGAACCTCCATCTGCATAAATCTGCAGCTGTACGTACATCACCTACAGTGACCTGCGAGACTCTTCCTTCAAAGCCCACCAGGATTAACCCCCAGCAGCCCCCTGCCACCCCCTCATCCATCTCTCTCTGTTTCTCTCACTCTGTGTCTCTGAGTCACAATGCAGTCACCATCCCACACTGTGTGGGGAGACAAGGGCTTCTGATGTATGAGAGTGTTATAAAGCGTGGGAAGAGTAAACCGCATTGCTCAGAGATCTGTATGTGTGTGTGTGTGTGTGTGTGTGTGTGTGTGTGTGTGTGAGAGAGAGCGTGCTTGCTACTGTTTGTATGTGTGCCAGTGGATTCAATGCTTACAGGTTAGCGATCTCTGGACGCCTCTGAATATATTTCATATACCGTAGCATGCCGTATGGGTTTTAAATGGAGCAGTTAAATGTGCTCCCGAAGTAACTTAGAGAAACACTGAAAAGAAAAACAATGACGCATTCATCATCTGTGGAGTGAATGAAGAAGCTGCAGAAGGCTAAGGACACACCAGAGCACAGCGGGGGCGATTTTCAGTCTTAATAGCCATGAGGGGAGGTTGAGGGGGTGGGGGATCCACTCAAGTCCATGGAGGAAATAGGTACGGAGACTCTGGCAGTTCCCATAGGAACACTTTAACCTGATGCCCAGAGAATAGGGGGTACTGGGAGGAAGACAACCTGTAAACAGCATCCAGCAGAAGTGAAAGTACTTCTCAGCAGCTCCTTAACCACCGTGGAAATCAACAGAAACACAAAAAAGCAAGGCTGAATTTAGAGCCCGGCTGGCAGAGACTTCCAAAATAATTGCACTGAGTTGTTTGACAAGCAAACAGGCACGTGGAGTTGTGTGCCCGCATGCGCAATCTCAGTGTGAGCACTCAGGCTTTATCAGCACTCATCTCCGCCAAAGATGGATGTGTGTTGAGGAGGACAAAAAACAGTAAAAAGCCTTATTTCTGTGGGCTGTCAGTCAGACTGGAGAAAAAGTAAGAAAAGCATCTGATCCCTGTGGTGAAAGACCTTTTGAGCCTTTTCTTATCGTTCCCTCTGAAATGGGGCATCCATCTTCGGAATTGAAATGTCTGGTTGGCTGACCTGCACCTGAAACCAAAGAGTGGCCCACATGATATGTATTTATAGACAATGGGTTTGGGCAGAGAGTTTCAGAGATGGTGCTGCTGTGGAAGGTGAGGGGTGTAATGGCTTGTGCCCCCCCCCCAGCTGATAGGGTTAAAGACATGGCACAGCATTACGCTGAATCAACAATCTGCTGGAGTGTGTGCGGTTGATAGTCAGATTGGTTTTGTGAGTGGATTTACTCACTATGAATTGGTAGTTGTGTTCTTCTTCTCTACGTGTTAACATGGATTTGAATAATAGATAGTTTTTAATATGGCACCTCTGTACTTGTGAAGCGCCTTTCTTATCTTTTCAACCACTCAAAGTGCTTTTGCACCACATTAGCATTCACCCGAGCCAGTTGGGGTTCAGCGTCCTCAGTTCCACTTTGACATGCAGACGCGATCAAACCGCCAAGCTGACCCGCTCTACCTCTGAGCCACCACCGCCCCCGTCACTCACTGCAGGGAAATGTGCTGGCAGTCTGACACGTGGGTCTCATATTTAAGTGTCACAGTTAAGTCACATTTCTGTAAAAAATCACAGCAATCTGACTGCAACACTTTCATCATCACTCACCTTTGAATCGAAAGCTATTATACTATCACAAAGACCACAGAGCACTGTGATGCCATTTAAACCAGTTCTTACACGTGTGTTAAGACGGGATGGTTTTTTTTCTCATGTAGTGGTGAGTCTGTGAAAATGGTTTGTTGGTTTGCGGCCATGTTAAGAATAGAAATAATTGAATTAGAAAACCGTCAGGCTCCTTACAGTCCTCAGCTTTGAATCATGATCATAGATTACAGTAAGAATATTCAACAAACTGAGAGAGGCTGTAACTGGACCCTAGTCTACTGTCCATGGCCACCTGAACACAAGGGGAACCATCCCAGCCATCCAACCTTTCACAGCACCGGCCTTCCTCTGGTTGTTCTTGTACTCCACACTACAATTACATGAATATCTGACTAACTAGTATTGGACATTTTATTTGCATAGCCTTTTAAATACAGTGCAGCTCTCCACAGCGAGCATTGCTTGGGCTACTGAGGGCACATTTTGTCCTCCTGGACATGGATGTTCCCAGAACCTGAGCTTGGCTCTTAGACTTCTAGACTTTGTCAAACTTTACATGAAGCATGTAAAAGGATATCACAACCTAAGGCTTTGATTTTTTTTTTTTTTTTTATCATACAGGCAGCAGAATTGTACGTGACATGAAACTGGGGAGGTGAGTGAGATGGAGTGAGACGAGGGTCCAAAAACACCTTAATTAAAGGGATAGTTTCCTTTCCTCTGTGTTGTCTGCACTGGCTCCAGGTCAGCTGTTCAGTTGAACAACAAAACAAAACGATGACTTATTTTGTTGTCATTTATTTTATTTTATTGTTTGTTAATTGTGCCGCAACATGGAGGAAGGTTAAACATTGTCCATTGGCAAATAGCACCAACATTATAATTAGACAGCTCCAGTTGAAAATAAACCCTATAGAGTTTTAGAATCCATCACAAAAGCAGACTGTATGTGTGTGAACACTTGACTTCCTGTACGTCATGTTAACCAGCAGAGGCGACGCTGCCTCTGTGTAACAGATGCCAAATGTTGCCCAACCACGGTGTCTTTTGCTGTAATATTTCAGGCATGTCTGAGCAGAGCCTTTACGCACCCTTTAAATATTGGACGCCTACGTTTGAAAGCCCAAAAGCCATTAGGGTGATGAAGCCCACATGGTTGTGTTTTCCATGTCTGAGAAGGGTTTATATGTGTTAATATTCAGTTGTCTCTCCCTGATTTCATGTTGTCACTTGTGTTTTGATATTATCTGAGTATGTCTGACCAGAAATTGTTATTCCAAGGTGGTGGGAGGACATTGTGTAAAACCCAGAATCAAAGCTATCTCTCCTGCCTGAAGGAACTGTTAACCTGCCTAAAAAAATTCTGTTTTTCAATTGAGAGATTTAGTGTCCCACGATGCTCTAAATGCTGTTTTCACTGGCTTTTTTACTCCCTGACAAGAATAAAATAGTGATAGAAAACAGGGTGAGACCCAATGTTATGTGTGTTGTCTGGAGTATTCCCACATCCTGTTACACAGGACAAGGAGAAGACATGTAGTAAGGGCTGTGGATTGGATTTGAACCAAGGACACGACATTTTATTGACGGAAAATACTGGTTTTGGTCGGCTCAAAGTTCTGGCTAAGTTAGTTTCAAAAAGTAAAAGATGTCAAACGGTATGAACATCACAAACAAACCTGCGGGAAAAAACGTGTTCACCTTTGACCTGGAATGCCTAGCCTGCATTTCACATGCACTCACTCTTGGTTTTACCTGCAAATAAGGAGGTTAATCTGGATTAAATGTCAGTATGTTTTACTGGCTGTCTGCCTGCCTTCATTGTCACCGTTACTGTGACAATAGAAATGACAAAATGACTAAAATGAAACTAAGACCCAAATGTTTGTAAACCAGAAAAATACTTAATTTAAAGATGAGTTTGGATTATAAACTGCTCTGCTTCTAGAAACGAGTGAATGAGCGAAATGTGGATTACACCTAAACAGAAAATAGTCCCCAACAAATGTGGTGAGTAAAGTTTGGTTAAAAACTACAGCGACCAGCTGTTTTAGGATATTACTGAGGCCTATTCAGATCATCTGTTAAAGATGTATGTGTTCAGTGTAGGAACCGCTGAGCTCGGAGTTGAGAGCTACAGACGTGTCCATCAGCTGGTACTGACTGACTGTTGTATTGTTGGTTTGTTTTTTGTTGGATTTGTTAACAACAACAACACAAATATTTGAATAACAGAATATTGATAGTTTTAGCACCTTACATTGCTGTTCCAGCTCAA
This sequence comes from Pempheris klunzingeri, assembly GCF_042242105.1. Lineage (NCBI taxonomy): Eukaryota > Metazoa > Chordata > Actinopteri > Acropomatiformes > Pempheridae > Pempheris > Pempheris klunzingeri. The sequence continues at coordinate 3,276,804 of NC_092019.1, read as the reverse complement.
CACCACCAGCCATTATTATTATTATTATTGTTTTTTTTTCTAATTCATTTGGCATGAATATTCAGCATCTTTAATATAAAAGTATTGGTAGTGATGTAAGAAACAAACAGTGTGGAATAGTCTCCTCTAGTGAACTGAAGGTGAACCAGAAAATCAGGTGTAGCAGGAAATTGCATCCAGAGGCAGAATGGTGACATGATATGTTAGTGACTGCTTGCTTAATGTCAACAATGACCTGGCAGGGGAGCTGCTTGGGTGCTGGGTGCTCTGTGGCGGGTTCACCCACAGGTTAAGCTTCCCGCTCTACAGGAAGATACTGATCGATGGGATGCAGTTGTTTTGAGGTGCCCTTTTTTTTATTTACCTATTTATTTATTTATTTATTTATTGAGAGTAGAAATTGCTGGAAGGACATTGGACCTGTCAGAAACCCAGTTAACATGCAATAAAAAGACAACTGAGTATGCTGTTAATATAATGTATGTTAATAGATACAATCATTTAACAGACGGGGATTATAATGTATGAATTGGTAGTGAGAGATGAATTTGAGTCTGATAGAAATATCACAAGGTGAACATTATCTGTCACTTGTGAAAATAAAAATGAATACAAATCAAACAATAAAAGGTGATTCTGTCTTTTATGAAGACACTTACAAATACGCATTTTCATCAATGTAGAATTCTAACAATCTGCTCAGTCTGGCACAAGCCTACCATTTTTTTTTTCTCTCTTCCCATTTCCTCTTTCCCTCTTATCTGTCCTTACATTTTTTCCCTCTTTCTGTTCCTGTCTCCCTTCATCTTCCTCTGCCTCCCCCCGCCCCAACCCCCCACCCTGCTCTCTTCTTTCACCGCCTGTTATCTCCACCGTGCAGTTGACTGCTTCTGTCCTCTGGGTGTCAGCACTCGCCTTATCCTTCATTCAGCCATACAGCTCTGTGCGAACCAATCACCCCATTTCTGCCTGCATTTCATGTTTTCATGATTATTTTCTTCACTCCTCTTGTCCCTGTCTTTATTACATTTTCCTCACCCTCCTCTCCTCCCTCCCCAGCTGCTTGCTTGTTGTCACAATAGCTGTCAACTTCAACATTATATTTCAACTCGCTCAGGTCGTCACACACACACACACACACATACACATACACACACACACCTCAATCAATAAATCTGCAGTAACAGTACCTATAAGAGCTCTCTGTGCATGTGTGTGTGATTTGGTGTGTGTAATTCGGCGGGGGGGTGGCAGCTATTGATGATTTCAAAGCTGCAGAAACTGGAGCTGTAACAGGAGATGCCCATCCACTCATCCCACCTCTCCATATAGAAGACGAAGGTGACTTTCAGGAAGTTCATTATAGCTACACACACACACACAAAAAAATGCACAATACACATGCATGCACCCAGTGAACTGCAAAGCCTGGCAATATAATTCTCCGTGTGTTTTGGAGAAACCTGAAGGTCACAGTAAAGCAGGGATTTTGGGAGGTGGAGGAGGAAGGATGAGTTTAAGGATTATTAAGGTGACTTGGACTCTGCAGTCGCTCCTGCTACCACGGGTATTCTGACAAAAGACCCCCTCTGAATTATTGAGAACATAATGAAATGCCCTTGCAGAGAGAGAAAGACAACACTGTTATACTCTCCACCCGTTTTTCTCCCCCTCCCTTGCGTTTGATTATCAGGCAGGAAAGGAAAAAAAAAAGTTCATAGTCTTGTCATTTTGTCTTTTTTTTTTCTCTGCAGAAGAAAGAATCTTATCTGTAAATGGACCCGCCCTCCTTCTTTCTCTCGCCTTGCCAAAGCATTCATTTGACAGAAGGAGCTTCTGTCCTTTGCTTTAAACTGCAGTTAATCTTCCTCTGTATTCATAAACCATATTTGTTCACAATAAACCTAGAATGATTCAGGAGATCAGCTGAAGGTTATTCTGCTGCATCCTGCTCACTTTTGTCCCCGAAACACCAGAATTGCGGAAACAGGTGCATTTGGATCGCATCGGAACGGCCTCTCTAAAATGTTTAAATGACAAAGCAAATGTGAGACTCAGGGGGTAGTATTATTGGTAATCACTATGAACAACATCGGTTTGCACAAGGTAATTTAATTGACTTTGGCAAATGATCAGCTCGTCATCAGGCTCTGCAGAAGCCTGATAACGACCCATTTATTTGAATCAGCTGTGTTAGAGCAGGGAAACAGCTAAACATGCAGGGCAGTGGGCCTCAAGGACCAAGACTGGGAAACACTGCCATAGAATATCACTAGACTCATCTTTTAACTAAAGCACACATTCACCCAGACAGCATGCAGTGTTAAGATACAGGTTCAGTCAGGTTCAATCTGTATCTCTCTTTCCACTCCTCCTCCTCCTCCTCCTCCTCCTCCTCCTCCTCCTCCATAACTTTCTTTCTCTTGAAAAATGTAAAAATTCTGTCTCGCTTCAGGCATAAGAGATAAAGTTTGCAAGTCACCGAATGACGGCAATTTGTTGTCATGGTAATGACATTATGCTCCTGGTGACTGGACCGTGTGCGTGAATGCACACAAGGGCGACAAAACACGTGTCATCGACACAAGTGACCTCGAAAATGTCCCTACATTTCATAATAAGTGACACATGTACCAGTCCTCATTGATTTGCACTTCGGGCAGATCTAAAGAAAAGGTGACATTGGACGAATGCCATGAGGTCATTAAAACCAGAATGATTTATCCAACTGGGAGCATGAATGTCCTTAATGTAGTTTATGGCAATCTGTTTGAACTATGAGATATCAGTTTCAAGGTTACTTTTAATGTCTTCTGTAAGGTAGAATTGTCATTGGTTTAGAATAATTGCTGCAGAAAAAGAGGCGCATCAATAAAAAGGGAAACACGTGTAGCTCGGATATTCATAACAACATGCAGAGAGAGAGAGATTACCACAGCGTGTGATAGCTCATCAACGCGTAGAGCCATTGATACGCTGCGTTATTGATACATCTCAATCACTGATAGCAACTTCACATTTGCACTGATGTTTCTAAATACCACGTCACTGGTCCAATGAGTTGCTGTTTGTGTTGTTTTGTTGATTGTTGGTGTTCCAGCAGATAATATAGTCAATCTCTGCCTGCGCTGGACTGGTTATGCGCTGATTGAGTGTGGTCACAGCAACATCAGCAAATCCAATTTCACGGCCATAAGTAAACTCTTGGTCTGCGCTCGGTCAGTCTGCTGACAACAAACAGATATTGACTGTGATCACTGGTGCCTGCTAATTTCATTTCTGAAGGGAGGGGAAATCGTTCACAGATTTGGGCCTCTTTCACTGGAATCTGTCTCTTTCAGTTCATAAAGTTTGACTCATCACACTGACATGGTGGGATTACACACGGCTGTAGAGGGATTGAGAGTGTGTGTGTGTGTGTGTGTGTGTGTGTGTGTATGCATGTCTGATAATCTGAAGTCAAGTGCCCTCCAAAGTGGCCTCCCTCATCCCAGCCCTCACCCCAAAGGAAATTGACTTGTGAGTAATTAAAAACGTGTGTCTGGATGTTGGCCAACTTCATGTTCTATTCATGCAGATTAATACATATTTGTCGTTGCCTGTGGGGGCTGAAAGGCATCTGTCTGTTCCATTAAATATTCATGAGCGTGCAGGACACAGAGAGAGAGAGCTATTCGGCAGCTCTTTACCCGCTCCTCCTCATATCGGTACACATCTTAATGGAGCGCATTAAATCAGAATGACCAAACAGGGAATTTCACAATGACAGTAGCATTCATCACACCTGTGTTTAAAGGGAAAAATCTCCCCTCAGATCCCTTTTCAGTGATAGATCTTATCAGTTTGTGTTGTTCAGTGCAGAAGTTGTGCAGCGGGTTACTTACTGGAGTACTGTTCCTCTAATAGTCTCATCTGTACTGCACTGAATCTGTGTTTCTGCAGTGATAAACAGATCTTTTATATGTGTATAGGATATTCACATTGAGGATCGTTTGCCTCATAGTTTTTGGCCATGCAGGGCATGATAGATGGTAGCGGTGCCTCTTATCTGTGCTGCACTGTGGTCACTATGGTGGGGGAATTTGTATCTGTGTCTCCTCTGCTATAGATTTCTCCCCGTGTGACTGATGAATACTGTGGAGAGTATCAAAGTTAAGAGAGGACACCCAGGAAAAGGTGCTATAGATTCCCATATTACCTCACAAACAGGCAACCAAAATGCACACAGCACACAGTGGGGGTGCTGTACTCTGAGAAAAGAGCAACGACAAAGTCTGCTGCATTAACCAGTTTCTTCTGCCACTAATATGCTGCACAGGTTACAGATATCTACAAGTTTAGCTGCCAAGAAAATACACAAAATAACCACCTGTCCAAATTATTCAAACAATGAAATGTTATTTGTTTTTTTAACCCAATCTTCCAAAAAGAAAAAAAAGACTAAATTGAGTCTAGATAAACATTGTGTAACTGTTTCAACTGATCATATTGTAAAAAAATAAATAAATAAATGGTTGTCTATATAGTTGGAGGAGATCAAGATAAAAGTGAAATTTGTATGTGATGAAAAATGGGAGAGCTGTTGGCAGGAAAATGGACCCCAATCATTCATGGGGATTCTACTGCGTTGCAAAAATAAAAAGAAATAAGAAAGCTATTGACAAAAATCTGTAAATCTCCCACGGCCCTTTAGCATTTATTTGAGAAATGTTATTGAGTATGAAACCTCGCTGACTGTCTGAATATCAAACATCTACATACTGAGGAGTGTTTTCAACTTTATGTGTTTACATTCAGGCACATCTGCGACATGTTTTCTGTCTGTTCAGAGTGCTTTATCTATTCATACCCAAATAAGGTATTCATATTCATACTGAAAAAGCATTATGTGATGATATGTTATACTACAGTTGAATTAAATAACACCTTTAGGCTACAACATAAATTGCATTAAATGTCAATGTATACACAAATGGAACAACATGAGCACTTGTGTCCAAACCAACAGCAAATAGCCTTTGATTATCAATTAATAGATATGCAGCTGCCTTCCTGAGTGCAGCTTCACTAGAATAAATGTGTAAGAAAGTAATAAAATAAATGAAAAGCCTATGGACGCCTTTCAACAAGCACTGCTAAGCCATCACCCTGGAGCCTGGTCCCAACACACTTCACAGTTACAATGAATGCAACGGACAAACATACAGCAAATACAATAGTTACAATCAAGAGTTAAAGCTCTGAAGCCTTAACTGAGGGAATGACCAGGAGAACAGCGTCAGGAGAGAGAACAGGGCATGCCAGTGTATATGATGTGATTAGCTCAGATAAGTGCGGTGGTGCAAGTCTGTCCGAGGCCTTCTAAGTGAAAAGAGGAGCCTTAAAATCAGCTCCAGCTTGAAATGGTAGCCAGTGAAGAGGCACCGAAATGGGTGTTATATAATTTATTTTTTTAGTTTTTGTCAAGATCCTTGCTGCAGCATTGTGAACAAGCTGGAGACTTCTAGTAGCACCAAAGAAAAGGGGCATTACAATAATCATGCATGGATGACTAAGATGGGAAAAAGTGCTGTCTTGGTAAAAGCCTCAATGTGAGGTTGGACTGTCAGACAAGAATCAATGAAACACTCCAAGGTTTTCGTGGTCGAGCCTTCATAAAACTACTGCAGTACAACAGCATTTAACAGCAGAAGGTTCCTACCCATCTACCCACCCCGTTTCTGAATTAAGGAGCTGGGAAAGGTCGTTTGGCTTAGCGGATGCGTACTGGGGAGGCATATAGGTAGAGACCTATTCCAGGGGCACACCAAACCATACTTTAGGACATTCAGATATTATGTTATTGTAACTTACACTTTGAACTCTATTTGATAGATTTGAATGAAACAATGACAGCGCCTGGACACCAACATGTTGGCACTTTCGGTTGATTGACGGATCCGATTGAAATTCGTCACATTATTGTTATTGGATAAGGAGGCGTTTAGTCGATCAGCTTCAAGTAATTTCAATATAAAAGAAGAATTGGATGGTCTCCCCAGTAGCTCACCAGGTAGAGGCCTTACTGCAGCAGCCCAGGTTAGGCCAGGACCCTTTTTTTTTTTTACATGTCACCCCCTCTTTCTCTCCCTGCCTTTCCTGTCTCTCTCTATTATTAGATAAAGAGAAAATCCCAGTAGAATATTAAAAAGGATAGTGGGAAATTGGTCTGTAATTGTTACGTTTTAAGAGCTGAGGGCTCAGAGCACGTAGGAAGCAACTGATCGATCATTTAAAATAGGTCACGGTGTCTGCATCCAAATGTATTAACAATATAAACACTGTAGAAAAGAGCTGAGCAGCTTCTACACACACACACACACACACACACACACACATATTGCTAGGCAACGCAGTGGTTGTTGAAGTTCTCAGAGAGAGTTCAGTGGTGTTGTACTCACCTGTCTGAGCAGCAGTCTGTGAGTCTTGAGCACTGTGGTGTCCTCCACACTCTAGTTCAGCTTCTCTGTTTGTTCCCACAGTAACCAGTCCGCTCTACACCTGTCTGTCCCACTAGAACCAGTCCGCTCTACACCTGTCTGTCCCACTAGAACCAGTCCGCTCTACACCTGTCTGTCCCACTAGAACCAGTCCGCTCTACACCTGTCTGTCCCACTAGAACCAGTCCTCTCTACACCTGTCTGTCCCACTAGAACCAGTCCGCTCTACACCTGTCTGTCCCACTAGAACCAGTCCTCTCTACACCTGTCTGTCCCACTAGAACCAGTCCTCTCTACACCTGTCTGTCCCACTAGAACCAGTCCTCTCTACACCTGTCTGTCCCACTAGAACCAGTCCGCTCTACACCTGCCTGTCCCATTAGAACCAGTCCTCTCTACACCTGTCTGTCCCACTAGAACCAGTCCGCTCTACACCTGTCTGTCCCACTAGAACCAGTCCTCTCTACACCTGTCTGCCCCACTAGAACCAGTCCTCTCTACACCTGTCTGTCCCACTAGAACCAGTCTGCTCTACACCTGCCTGTCCCACTAGAACCAGTCCTCTCTACACCTGTCTGTCCCACTAGAACCAGTCTGCTCTACACCTGCCTGTCCCACTAGAACCAGTCCGCTCTACACCTGTCTGTCCCACTAGAACCAGTCCGCTCTACACCTGCCTGTCCCATTAGAACCAGTCCTCTCTACACCTGTCTGTCCCACTAGAACCAGTCCGCTCTACACCTGTCTGTCCCACTAGAACCAGTCCTCTCTACACCTGTCTGTCCCACTAGAACCAGTCCTCTCTACACCTGTCTGTCCCATTAGAACCAGTCTGCTCTACACCTGCCTGTCCCACTAGAACCAGTCCTCTCTACACCTGTCTGTCCCACTAGAACCAGTCCTCTCTACACCTGTCTGTCCCACTAGAACCAGTCCGCTCTACACCTGTCTGTCCCACTAGAACCAGTCCTCTCTACACCTGTCTGTCCCACTAGAACCAGTCCTCTCTACACCTGCTTGTCCCACTAGAACCAGTCCTCTCTACACCTGCTTGTCCCACTAGAACCAGTCCGCTCTACACCTGTCTGTCCCACTAGAACCAGTCCTCTCTACACCTGTCTGTCCCACTAGAACCAGTCCTCTCTACACCTGCTTGTCCCACTAGAACCAGTCCGCTCTACACCTGCCTGTCCCACTAGAACCAGTCCGCTCTACACCTGCCTGTCCCACTAGAACCAGTCCGCTCTACACCTGTCTGTCCCACAGTAACTTGTCTTGTCCCACTGCAGTCGTCAAATTCAAGATGTCCACGAGCGTGTTAATGTGTTAATGTACCAGCATGCACCTGTTGGTCATGAAACATCAAAGGTGTGTTTGCAGTAAATCGGTCATTAAATAAGGAGGATGCAAGCTTTTCTAATAATGCAACGCTACAATGATGCTAACAGTGACCCATAATGGTCTTAAATGTGTCCTTAATTGTTATTGCATTGTTGTGCCTTCATTTTTATTGTTCACTAACTGCTTGCCCCAGATCGAGTCGGACTGCTGTCACAAAAAACACACAACACACTCATTCAGCGGAGGTTTTACATTTAGATGCTAGTTTTCCAGATTGTCAGCTGAGATCAGAGAGTCAAATCTCTGGAGCCCAGAGTTACATTTATCCTTCTTACAGTAACAAGAGTAAATGTCATTTGTTTCCTCCACCCCTGCCCTCCTGTCATATGATATAATACCAACATATACATAGCATTCAACTGTCATTCAACCATGACAGACTTACCCACTTACAGTACAGTTTCCTTGTTTTAAAGGAGCTTTAAGGTTGGAAAAATCATCTCTCTACATTCTGTCTGACTATCATAAATGATTTGTGCTGCTGTATTGTTCCAGCTCCTCATTGAGCCATAAAAGCTATCTTGACACAGGCTGCACTCTTTGGCAGCGCTCCAACACTGAAGCTTTTCATGCTTCTTTGTGGGATTAGAAAACGAGACTCTATCAGATGATCTCAAACTCTATCAGATAATCTTAAAAAAAAAAACACGCGGTAGTATGTTTCTGTGATAATGCCATTGTTGTGAGATGCTGAAAGATAAACTTTGGCGATGCAAGTCTCTCTTGAATGACATTTTAAACTTGGCACACTCTAAGTAAGCGCTGACAATAATACATTGCTGTATAAATGACCACTGCTGTTGTGTGTGTGTGTGTGTCTAGGTGGCTGGAGTGTGTGGGGTCAGTGGGCACAGTGCAGCAGCCAGTGCGGAGGTGGGATTCAGACCAGGACCCGGACCTGTCAGTCGCCTCCTGAGGAGTCGTACCTGTGTGAGGGCGTGGTGGAGGAGGGCCGGCCCTGCAACTCACAGCCCTGCACGGGTGAGCTCCTCATCCTCTGTGTTTTCTCGTGTTCATTTTTCTATACGACCATGTCTGTCAGTGAGTGCCTTTTTACGCTTTGTGGTTAAATGTGAGCGTGTGGCGTGTTGGCAAAGTGTATGTTTACAGCTAACTTTTTTTTTTATGTTTGCCTTCATACATCCTGTTCATCTGCTTGTGTGCCCATTCTCTATAAGTCAGTGTTTTGACTTAAGGAGTGCATGTTGGAAAGGGGACTTTGATCGATGATAGATAATGACATGGTCGACCGTTTTCAAGACCATGCATGCACAGTGTGTCAAAATCATTACACTCACAAATGGGTAGAAGGACACAGAAAATCAACATCTGACCACTCTGACGTAGAAGCTATTGAACAAGAAGTGTTTTAACCGAGTTGTTTCACTGCCTGAAGCTTTCTTTATTCTTACAGTGCTAGCAGTACATTTCTGTCTGGCAAATAGCTTGATAGTCATTACTGTAGATGTATTAATGTGTTTTTTCCCCCACTAAGTCATGCCATCAGAGGCACTTGAAGACGCAGATAAACATTATTACACAACAGCTGAAAACATAAACTGAGCACTGCACACGTTTACAGCACATCAATACCGACAGCACAACAAAAGTCCCAAGTTTGGCTGATGCTGTTCTGGGTGACCAATCACGTCACGGTTGTGTCCCAAATATAAGCCATTAATGAAGAACCTCTGGTTGCTAACCCCCGCCCCCTCCTCCCCCCCGGCCTTGCCTCACCCCCTTTAGGCAAAGGTCGCCATCCCTCTCGCAGCCAATCGCTTCGCTCGGTGGACAGCCGCAAGCGTGATGACGTAGACAAGCCCCGCAGCGGACAGCAGAGCCCTCAGACAGGTAAGACAACGGGACGCAGAGGGATCCCATGCATCAGTCACTGTGGCAGCTTGGGTGACCACCACACTTGTGCAATATATACATATTGACGACCACAAACAACAAGAGCTTTGCACTCACATATAATGTACACATCTATCAAAATCTCCCAAAGCAGTGCCTCGTCTGCAATGGACTAATTCCAACATGGACCCTGACTCAACATAGTGAAATTGTATTTTATGTGAGGTCATAACAGGACACTGTGCCCTGTTTGTAAAACACTATTAAATGGAGTCCTCCCTCTCTGTTAAGGTGATACGCCACCCAAAATCAGGAGTAGCAAGCATTAAATCCTCTGTAAGCTGAAAGAAATAGTTCAACAAATTGGGACATATGCTTATCCGCTACTTTATATTATATTCCAATCCCATGTCTGTGTGGTAAATGTGGAGCTATAATGTGTTTAGCCTAGCTTAGAATAATGACTAGAAGCAGTGAGAAACAGCTAGGCCTGGACACCTACCACCTACCAACACCTCTAAACACTAGCGATGAACAACAGAAGGACAATGTAAAAGCAGTTAACCAGAATCTTCTTCATCTCCAGGGTTGCCGTATACATATTGTGTTTGCAAACACAAGTTTTAATAGAGGTCTCACAAAGATAACAAACATGGCAACCCCAAAAGGCTATTTTGACATAATCTTTGAGATTTTCAGTTAAATTTATGTTTGTTAAGACACAAGACTGAGCCTGTGGCCCACTGATGAAGGCCCTTGCATTTGCAGTATTCTGCAGTATTATGAACTGTGTTGAGTGCACATTCACCAGATAAATCACAATCATTTGCCCAGCAGTGACTGATCCTCCAGAGAGGCAGAAGTGATGTATTGTTTTCTTCCAGTCTCTGCTAACGTTGCAAGTAAATGGCTACTATGGTCGAGCAATGAAAGAAAAGGTAGATGACAACAGACAATAAAACTTCTAAAACAAGTCTGAAGAAAAATAACTTGATAATTAGCTAATTTTAGAGGTGCTGATAGGTGCATTTTTTAACCTTGAAAAAAAAAAAACCAGGAAAGATATTTGGCCCTTTATGCAAAGCTAATTGCCTCCTGGCGTCAGCTCAGTATGAAATGTGCAGCCAAGAGAGAGGTGTTGATTTTACCATCTAATACTCAGAAAGGAAGCAAATATGTATATTCCCTGAAACGTTGAACTATTACTTCATAAGACGGCTGGGAAACATTTGTGGTTCGGTTCTTTACAGTTACAAGAGGCTTACGTCAGCTTGGATTCATGTCAGTATTTCACCGTATCTAACAAAGTGAGCAAATGGACGGAGAGGCAGGAGGTGGATCGTGTTGCAGGAGTGGCTTCTGTGGCCATTTTGATTGTCCACCACTGACGTTTGTCACTATTGGAATCCATTGCAACTAATATGAATCTAAGCTGCCTACAGCCGATGCTCTTCGGAGAGAAGTAATGTACAAACCTTTCAAGCATACAGGGGGTGCAGGTTTGATACAAAAAATGTTGTGTGAAGTATCACTTTAATTTGATAATTAATTCCCCACATCCTGTTTAGTTTTGTTCTCCCTGCTTCCCAAGCTGTGACTGCCCAATTCTCCCTCATTGGTTGACTGACCCATCGAATCAGCAGTCATGGCCATTGAAAAGATGACTGACATATCCTAAGCCAGTGGCATTCGCTTCCCCTGGAAGTCAATGCAAAGGATATGACATCAGAGCCCCACAGATGAAGAAGGACGAGCAGAGCAGAAGCTGGGGTCCATTTCAGGGGCGGCCTCCTTTTGAAGGACACAGTGTCCAAACGTTGGACAGACCATTAGATGCATCTCCTTTTAAAATTAGATGGTCCACTGAGGATGTAGGCCATCCATTTCAAGCTCCTGTAATTGGTCTTTTCCAGTGACAAGCACGAGATTGGAATACTGAGGATTATCAAGGATGACCAGTTATGTCTGCCAAAGGAGGCCTCATTTATCAGCCACATTTGGAGGAATCTTCAGAATGGGATCCACCAGTAAGGTCTTTGAAGGAGGTGGCCCCTAAAATGTGGCACAGCTAGAATCGACCCTTTATCTCACCAGAACCCTTCCTCTTTTGGCCACAGAGGCTGCATCCTGCATGGTAATTAGTTATGGCCCTCTCCTTTCCTTTTCCCCCTTTTTCTCCCTCTATCCTCCTATCCTTTATCCACCCTACCTCCTCAGTAGACTCAGCTTCAGGTGAGGAGTGGTCAGCGTGGAGTGTGTGTTCTGCCACGTGTGGGGAGGGCTGGCAGAGTCGCACTCGTTTCTGTGTATCCTCCTCCTACAGCACCCAGTGTAGTGGGCCACTGCGAGAGCAGAGACCTTGCAACAACTCTGCTGTTTGTCCAGGTAAGTCCCCCTCCCCCCCTCCCCCATCCTCCCCCCTACTGCCACCTTCCTGCGCTCGCCCAGCCCTCTCCTGGACCCTGCCTCACCCATACAAGACCCACCTGACTCCCTTCCCCAGGCACTTAGGAAATCCGTGGCCCCTGGGATGATTTGTACGCTCACCTTACAGAAAGGGCTTTGCCTGCAGTTTAGAATGGTTCCCGCTATAAAACCAGAGATTTAAGGGTGTCCTCAGACTCACCTACATGCAGACAGGCAGGGAGACTCCTCAACTTAGAAAGCAATATTACCACAGGACAACTGATTGTCATAGATGATCCCAGTGAAGCCAAACAGCAGAGTTACTATAACTGTCAATGCAGTTCAGTGTCTCAGTGAAGTTGAAGTGTGTTGTGTTGGTGTATTAAGAGGGCCTGTGTTTGTCTGTCTACAAATCATACCCTAGCTGCTCTGATTGCAGTGCACGGCGCTTGGGATGAGTGGTCACCGTGGAGTTTGTGTTCATCAACCTGTGGCAGAGGTTACAGGTCCCGAACACGAACCTGCACACCCCCTCAGTTTGGGGGGGACCCCTGTGACGGGCCAGAGAAACAGACTAAATTCTGCAACATAGCCGTCTGTCCAGGTAAGGAACACACTGCTAACGCTACTAACACTGCTCCTACACTATTAAGTTACAAACAAGGCGCACATAAGACTTACACCAATCATTCTAATGTTCTAATGCTAGCCTAAATATAAAAAAGCAATGCTGTAAGAAGTCTCTATGATTCAAATAAAGTGGTTGTTGTATTGTCTAATAGCACTTCACACCCCCACCCCTGGGCACTTTATTGGGTGGCTGTATCCAACAGTTGTTGCATTTTTCCAAACTTACAGTGTCACTGAAATCACACCCACTTTAAGCAGCCAAATTTAGGGAGGAAGAGGAGTAGGCAGGATTCAACATCTTTCTCAAGCTCTCCTTTTTCATTCAAGAATATATTTATAAAATACACGTCCATGTTGCCACTGGGATGCACGTGACATTTATCTCCTTGTGTCCTCAAAGGCTTGCCTGCTGCTGTGCAGCCAATTTATGGCTGGGGGAACAAACATGTTTGAACAGAACCGTGACTGTGTCCAGCCCTTGACACATATACTGCCTTTTTCTCATATGTAGACAACCATGTGAACAGCAGGAATGCTTTTGAGAAAATTCACAACATCTCAACCCTCTATAAAGATGGGCTCTTGTTTGGAACATCTGTAAACACTTCTGTCTTTGACATTGGACAAGTTAGTTGTTAAGCTTACCGATCCTTGGTCCACTTATATTACTCCAGCGGTACTCGGCACTGAGCACTTTGTGGCTGCAGAATGTCCACTCATAAAATGTATTTTTAAATGTGTATTAGAATTTGCGCATAACCAATAATATACCAAAAAACTAACTATTTCTCATGTGCTGTCTCGTCGGCCTACCTGTTTCACTGTTATTAATGTTGACCCTGGCCGACCTCTCAGTGGATGGAGTGTGGAATGAGTGGTCCAGCTGGAGCTCCTGCTCCGCCTCCTGCTCTAATGGGACCATGCAGAGAACCAGGGAGTGTAACGGCCCCTCGTACGGGGGCTCAGAGTGCAGAGGAGAGTGGCTGGAGACTGTCGACTGCTTCCTTGGGGAGTGCCCAGGTATACAAGAGACAAGAGACTAAATATTTACTCCGGTTCAGAAATGTATTTCTTGCTCCTTCACAACAGATGAGAACCTTAGAGAGACTGGATGTTTAATCATGCATAAATGAATGTAAACCTTTTAGAATGGATTTCATAATTCAACTTACTATAAACACACAAGTGGCACATAATGTTGTCTCAATGGATAAAGTTTCTCAGCTATGACACATGGCTTCACCTGTGACTTTGAAGGAGCATGTCAATGGTTTACTTGTAATTTTGTTATCTTATCTTATCTTATCTTATCTTAGGTAAGACCTATCCCTGCGGATATTTCTTACAAAGCATACGAGCAAGATGATACTGGAATAAAACAAGTCAAATTCCTTTTTTTCAGCCACAGAATAACATTTAGACAGATTTACATCTATGTATTACAGTGTAAAACCTAAAAAGAACTACTGAGATCTAAATATAGAAACACATGACTCCCACATGTGATTATCTCCTCAACATAAGTAAATATAGCAAACATCTGATATTTAGAGGTTTTATTTCTCACATGCTGTAAGAAACAGAAGTAGCCACACCTAGGTTCCCTAAATCTAATTACTTGTTGTACAAAACGTCTTAAAAAGCAAAGCAAACGTTTCCAACAATCAGCTAAGAACTCATCAGACTAAAACTAATCACAGATCATGCATGGCTAAATAAATGACTATTGACAAATGACAAACAGTAATGTGAAACTGTCCATGGTGCTGATTGTGTGTGTGTAAGCAGCACTTAATGGCAAATTTTACTAGTCCAACTGTAATATAGTACAAACTGATAAATGCAGGCAAACGATATTTATATGTTACTTACTTATATGTACTTATACTTATGTTATATATTATTCAGTACCTTTTGGGTACTGTCCATATGGTCCCATATATCAGAGCATAAACAGTCAAATCTAATCACTGACATGGCTGATTACATATTGTTTGAACAGACTGTATGTTTGATGCAGGCAAAGTTCCTATATTATTATACTATAATCACCTAACCTATACTATTATCAGACAGTGGTCATTTTGTGCATCAGTTTTTTAACAAACGTATTTACTACAAGTCACATAGACTTTGCATTAATAGTATTGTACTAGTGTTTGATAGTGGTTTAAATTAATGAATGTTTTTTTTTCTGCTTTCCAGTTTCCATTAACGTCAGAATGCTATGAATTATCAATGAATTGCATTAACCATGTTTCAAGTCTGTGCTGGTTAACTTTAATGCTCTAGGGAAATATATACAAACCAAGTTTAAAAATCCAAAGCAGTACAGTGTGTTTTGATAAATGATGTGCAGTAAAGTAAATGACCCATAATTTGCACTAAACGGACTAGAACATGTGAAAACACTGACCTGGTATATGTGTTTGATCGCTATGTGTGTCTTACTCATTGGGTCTAATCAAGTCAAACACTTTCATGTTGTTTGACTTTCGTCAGTGGATGGCAAGTGGCAGTCGTGGTCTTTGTGGTCGGGCTGTTCTAAAACCTGCGGAGGGGGGAGCCAGCAGAGAAACAGGATTTGTTATGGGCCCTTTTTTGGAGGGCAGCCTTGTCCCGGAGAACGAGAAGAGGTCCGGAAATGTAATGAAAAGAGATGTCCAGGTCAGTGAATAAGAACACAGGTTGCTTTGTCAGCAGTATTCCAGCAGAGACTGAAACCTGAGGTACTTAGAGATGCTTTGACCCCCATTCTAGCCAGTTTTACATGATACAGTTCTGTAAAGCTCATTAACTTTCCCTTTGTGAGCAGAACCTCATGAAATTTGTGGTGAGGACAACTTCTCCAACGTTGTATGGAAAATGACTCCAGCTGGGGATACAGCAGCAGTACGCTGCCCCCCTAATGCCATGGGTGAGCTCACACCTTACCATCCATAAGACTTAAACGTCCACTGGTATTTTTAGGTGTTGCATTAGAAACACACTTTGCTGCTATGGAACCCTTGTTTTATATGTCACACAGGGCTCATCCTGCGCCGTTGCACCCTGGACGAGGAGGGCATCGCCTACTGGGAGAGTCCCACCTATATGAAATGCATTTCCAATGACTATCGCAGTATACAAACTTTGGTGAGGATTGAGATGTTTTTCTTTTACATTCCTTGAAGCTTTAAAGCAAAATAACCACATAAATTATTTATTGTGAATTGTCAAATGTGCCTGTCGGTGCACAAAGGTGTGAAATTTCAATACTTTGATATTATTCTTCAGGCTATCGTCTCACAGCCTGCTGGCATTTTTATATTGCCAATGTCCTCACAAAGCCCTGCAACATAAACAAAGCTCAGGGCCAAAATGTTACAAATATAGGTTGTGAGAAAACCGATTCTGTCCTGCTACAACAAACAGAGATGATGTGTTGGTCACTCAGTGTGAAATCTAACAGAAGCCACTTTCTCTGTCAGACGCGGGAACACTTATCCAAAGCACAGCGTGGCCTTGTGGGAGACGGAGTTTCAGAGGTGATGACCAAGCTGAGGGTGACGTCCAGCGACGGGACCAGCTACAGCGGCGATCTGCTGGCCATCGTGGACGTGCTGAAGAACATGACCGAGATCTTCAGGAGGGCATACTACAGTCCGAGCAGCGCAGACATGAGGGTGAACTGATATGTGCTCACGTTTAGTGTGCTGCTGTAATGCTGTATCTGTAATGTAGTTTATAGAGATTGTTTAGTTAAACAAGTTACATGAATGGTTAACTCCTATATCTTACAGTTATTTCCTAAAACAGCTGGTTTTTAACAAATGTTACTCCAACAGGAGCAAAAAGGATATTTGTTAGGGACTATTTTCCTGTGCAGGTTGATGCTGTGTTTATACTACGAGTGGCAAAGCTGCGTGAGCTCTCGTTGATGTGGATATGTCGTCATAGATTTGTGTATCTATCTATTTAATTCATCCCATTGCATGCCCGTGTGCACTGCGTATGTGGGACTGAGTCAAAAAACTTTTGAATAGATTTGAATAGTTTAATAGTAAGAATGAGATATATCAGACTTCCATGTGCACACAATACTTGCTTGTAAGATACATTCATTGTTGGTTAGGCTCTTTTAATTGGATTTACTGATGAGAAGAAACAGTGACATTACGTGCAACGTTTTCTTTTTGTTTTCCAGAACTTTGTGCAATCAGTCAGCAATCTGTTGATGGAAGAGAACAGAGAGAGATGGGAGGAAGCACAACTGGTTAGTATCACCCTCTCTTTCTAAAACATGACCCACATCGTCACCACATCTGTAATTATATATGTTGTAGAACTTAGTGTACAGTGATAATAACACTTCTACAGCTGTAGAACCGATAAGTGAGACAACGTGACAAAGACACAGGTGGACAAACAGCCCACCTGTATCTTTTCAGGCTGACAGAGGTAGAAGGAGAAGACAGAGGAGAACTGCTGAAGGACAGAAATAACTGTAGCTAATGAGTAACCGAGTCAGCTCAAACACCCACTCATCCATCTGCTGCACTCATCCACTCGTGCGTCTTTGCTTCCATCCAGCCGTCCGTCCTTTTTTCATCACGCAGGCATCAGAATGGTGCCTTAAAATACAGATAACACAGTTTGTGTATGAGTAGTAAGAAGATTATTCTTCCTCTAAAGGATTATAAAAAGGAGGCAGAGTCATTATTGTTATTATTGTCTACAACTTCAGCGTACCAACAGCTCTTTACCATGGATAATATGATTTAGTATAAACACAGACTTTACATCACTATGGACCACTTTCCCATTTGTCAGTGTGGCTGTAACATTTCATATTTTTGAGTGTGTACGTCCCACCTTCTGAGCACCCAGAGGTGACCCTGCTTTTATGTTTGCTTGCGTGTCTTGTCCAGGTTAGAGTTTACATGGCATTCATACTTTATAGATGTTTTGTACAAGGTCGTCACAAATTTCACACAGATTTTATTTTATTTTATTTTTTTTTTTTACTGGATTTTTCCTGAAATAAACCAAACCAACTACCATAAAATGAATGATACACACTGGGGCCACAATTCATTGATAGGATAATAAAATGACTGCACTAATTTTCTAACTTCAGAAGGTGTATCGAATGTTGATATACACTTTAAAGCCAACTTTGTTGTATATTCCGTTGCCTTAACTGAGTGAAAACTTGAATTTGCTAACCTAACCCCAGCCCTACCTTTAAATAATTCTGTCTTGTTGGGGGAACTATAGTGTTCACATTAAAAGCTTCCACAGCACTCGGTTGGGTCATCCTTCCAAGCTGTCATTTTCAGAGTTTGTCCCCAGAGACTGAGAACCTTTCATTTCATATTCTGGCTTCATCAAAATGAAGATGAACACTATGATGAACATTGGGTGAACATTGATCAGAAATGTTGGCATTGGACCACAGTATGGCAATGTTTGCTTCATATAAAAGGCTTTTTGTGTGTCAAGTGTCTCAACGGCAGTTCAGAATATTCACCTCACATCCATTATCCCTTTTCTTTCACTCTACTTTCATGTGCCTCTGTTTTCTCAGCTGGGGCCGAACATCAAAGAGCTCTTCCGTCTGGTGGAGGACTTTGTGGATGTCATCGGCCTGAGGATGAAAGACTTTCAAGACATGTATGAAGTCACCGATAACCTAGGTCAGCCTTATCTCCATCCAGGAGATCTCCACAGCTTTTCAAAACAAATACTCTTATCACAGCTATTCTCTCTCTGAAGATTGGTCTTCATAACCACAATGGCAATAAAAAGGGAGGAAGCAGGAGGGGTGACCTGATGGTGGAATACATTTCTCAAGCTTACGTCACCCATTCTATGTCCTGTCGGCTAAGTGTCTGTTTCAGGATTTACTCGTATTATAAGATGATTTTAGCTCATCACAGATATCTACATATTGGTGTGCATGTTGAGCGATAACAGGAAATTGCAAACCTGTCAAATATGACAAAATATGTTTGAGGTTAGCGCAGTGTA
Source organism: Pempheris klunzingeri (assembly GCF_042242105.1). NCBI lineage: Eukaryota > Metazoa > Chordata > Actinopteri > Acropomatiformes > Pempheridae > Pempheris > Pempheris klunzingeri. The sequence continues at coordinate 3,258,022 of NC_092019.1, read as the reverse complement.
AAATAAAAACATCTTGCTTCGTGTATATGTTAGTGAATTGATGGCATCCATAGCAACATCAGCAGCAAATTATGTGGCAATTTGGACTTAAAGCTCTGTAGAGTTAAGGTTTTATAACCAATATATGCTAATTAGAATCACAAAATGAATAAGAAAAAAGAAAACATACTCATATTTGGTATGTAAAACTGAAGCTAGCCTGAAGTCGGTGCAGGATCAGGGTTGGGAAAGTCTGGCCTCAGGACCTGGATCAGCTCAGATTGGGTTCTTTTTTTTTGACAGTTGAGATTTTCCCACCATAATTTGCTGTAATTTCTTAACTTATTTATTGGGGCATAGCACTGCCTCTCTGTCTGTAGGCTCCTATTTCTGTTTCTCGGTATCTACAGAAAAAGAAGCAGCCATGGAAAGTGTTATCTCTCCCCAGGGCAGCAGGTCTTTAGACATGTCTCATGGGATTATAAATGCACATTCACAACTACATACTACATCCTTCCATTGCCCAGCCACTGTAAATGCTCTGTTTTTCTCGAATTGGGGGAAAATAATGTAGCGTAGTCATCACAGAGGCCTTGCTGCTCTCTGTGATCTCCAGATAAAAACCAGGCATAGTTTGAGTTGAGTCAAGGGAGAGTATGTGGGAATTGAGGCCAGATGAGAGGTCCTGTTTATAGCGGTGCCACCTTGCTGTCTGGAGCCAAATAGCCGCCCACACCAGCATTGCACATCCCCTGGGGCGGCCGACCTTCCCCTCCCTCCCACACCTCCAACATAAAGCCGAGCATAAGAACGCTCCATCATCTGCCAACATAGAGTTTCTTCCTCCAAACCATCAAAGTAGACAAGTTGTATAGGGTGTTGGGATTCACCGGACTTGAACTCCAACTGCTAGGTGGTTACTTTCCTTCATTATTTATTTATTTTTCTGTACCGTTGATTTGTATCACCAGCTGATATGATGGGGCTTTAAGATGGTTCTTGTTTTATTGCCTGACTTTGAGACCTTAATGTCAAAATCTAGTTCTAAAACCCCACTGTATATAGAGTGGAAGGCATGGGTAGTTATTACTTAAGCAGGTTAGTTTATAACAGCAACACTGCTTTTATTTCTAATTTATTTTGTAGACGCATTACTTAGAAAAAGACCACCAGCCAAATCAGTTTAACGTATATAGGCCAAAATCAAGGGCTTTACCTATAAGCATATGGCATCTTATACTGCACCTGTGTACCCTGGATTTAAAAAGAAAATATAAAGTAATAGAGAAAAAACTTCACTGCAAAAATGGCCACCACTGTCAAATGCTGTTGATTTTTGATTGGTGTGTGATATCACCTTTTTCCAAAAGAGCTCTGGCAACTGTAAACCAGAGAGGAGAGCACAGAGGAAAACACAAATACCGAGATCTCTCATGTGAAATATACGCAAACCTGTTCTAACTCTGATAGAATTTGTGGTCATGTAATACCCATCAATCATCAGAGGGAAAAAAACAACAACACATCAGTCAGGGCTTCTCGTAGGGAGGAAATGGAGGAGAATAAAGGAGGAGGGGCTGAGGAGAGATCCCTCTCATGAGATGGACAGACAGTAGGTGCAGCATGTTGACAGAGGTAGAATTATGAATATGGAGGGTAAATACAAATAAATAATTTAATCTAAATATATTAGATGTATTAAGTGACAGTCTCAGTCGTCACCACTCTTCTGTTACAGTTCTGAGCATCCACAAGCGTCCAGTAGCGGGTCATGCAGACATCAGCTTCCCCATGAAGGGCTGGAGGGGCATGGTGGACTGGGCCCGCAGCTCTGAGGACAGAGTCACCATCCCCAAGAGCATTCTGTCTACTGGCAAGCCAGGTGAGCGCTCTAACACACACACTTAACATACACACCCAGCCCCATCCTACCGACACACTACACACAGCAGTAACACAGGATGGAAGTGTGTGTGTGTGTGTGTGTGTGCACTGTTGTCCTCCACACTCACTGTGCAAGTAACTGTAACCAGGAAACAACAACAGGTTGTTCTGTTGTAACATTTGGTTAAATAGTGAGTCTTTTGGATGATTTATATTTATATTATAAATGTATATTTTGACTGCAAAGCATGTTCCAAAAATACTGATTACAGCACGTCTGTCTGCTGCCTTCTGTTTGAGAATTCATTAATGTGTGTGTTTGAATCTGAGTGTGTCTTTACCTCCTGAATGTGAGAACAGTTCACCAGAATGAGTGTGTGTGTGTGTGTGTGCATTTGACTGGGAGGGGGCTGTCGAGACAAAAAAAAAGCAAAAATAGGGAGCAGCAGTTGATTTATAAAACAGTGTTTACTGCCATTAATCTGCAAAGCGGAGCACCAGCTCAGACAAATGCACGCAGAGATGCTTGTATTTAATGTTGAAAGTAAAACATGCATGCAGAATAACAAAATCATTTTTCATCACCCGCTGTTCAGCAGCTGTACAACAAAAAGGCATGTTGTCTTCAATGAGGCCAGAGTAAGTTTCATAAAATCATAATAGAAAGCCCATCTGCCTTAATAATTTGATGGCTCAGAATCCCAAACAGGAGCATTTACATACTTATGTGTTGCTTACAGACAAAGGGAATTATTACTATTATTACTATTATGTCGTCGTCTTGCAGCAGGGACAAAGAGAATACACAAGCCAGAATGTGTTGCTAAAAGTGTAAATGTGTCGAATATCTTCTTCTTATTCATTGTAAATTGAATATTTATATTTTTTGTTTAGTTTTATCAGACAAATCACTTTGGTCTCTGGTAACATCTCATAGTCATTAAATCCAATATACGTTTATTAATAGACTAAATGATCTATTCATTAATCAGTAAAACCTTTGTGGATTGCTGGTTGATCAATACTGAAAATAATCACTGTAATCACACTATAAATACTCAAGCTGGTGAGTGGGGAGCCATGTTTGTGCTTTTGCGTCATGAGCTGTGGACATTATTGGGAACAGCACCAGCTGAGACTCTTCGCTGCAGGCAGGTGCTAGGTACACAGTTTTCAGTAGCAACAGGGTTATTTGTCACTCGCAATGTTTTCGACCATTAAAGACAGCCCCGTACAGCTAGCATGCTAATGAGGCCGTCACTCCTAATCAGGAGTCAACAGGAGCCAATCAGGAGCAATTAGAGACAATTTCCTCCCCAGCTGGGAGATGTGTCTCCACGGTGGCAATGTCACACCAGCAGTCAGCCCTCTTTATGCATACAGTGTGGACTTGCTTACATGGATTAAAATTGCTCTCAGATGCCTTGTTTAACGTGATTGATCGGTCCCTTCTTACTTTAGATCTTTAGAAATCATCTGATACAAGCCTTCTTCGTAACATGAAAACCCAAATGGGATGCACTGTTGGGTTTTGTTTAATGCTTCTGGACAGTAAATGAAACCATATTGGGGGTTTCAGGAAGATTTGGATTAGCCTCTTGTTTGCAGCGTGCAAACATGCGACAGAACAACCATCATAATTACACTTAAACTCAGTGAAACCTTTAGTAATAGAGTGGAAAAAAATATTCTACACCCTTTGAAGGATTTTAAAATGGTTAGCTGTGGTGTTAACAAATTTTAGTTTACAGATTTCAGATTTTACAGATACATTTTGTCAAAACTAGGTTTAACAACCAAAACAAGCCCACCAGTATTACTGTTTTAAGAGACATATGTTTGCTGATTTGGCTATTACAGGGTTTCCTTAGCTTCCTTAATGACAATATTATTAGATGAACTGACTTAAAGCACCTGAACCACAAGCAGGAAGCAACAAATATGCATCCTTGTGAGGTTTTAGTTTCTTGTATGAAATGAATCCGTCACCAGCTGAAACATAGTTTAAACTTGTGTTGCTCAGTTTTCTTTTTTTTTTTGCAGTCAGTGTGCGATCATTAAAACAGCTAATGCACAAACTGCACAGATGTTAGCTGTAGCTTGCTTAAAAATTAACCAGCTAATGTGTGTGTGTGTGTGCGCGGTGCCATGTGTCCGCTCAGACTGATCTGAGAACATAAACCTCAGTTCTTTCTGTTATTTTCCTCCAGTGTCTCTCCCCACAAAGTCACACTCACAGCAGTGGAGCCCACTCACTATTAATGGGGTCCTGTGGAGATGTTTACATCCAGTGTTACTCAACCAAATACACTGTATGTGTATGCATCCTTGAAGTGTTCAATACATTACATCACTGCTGCAGAAGCTGTGTTATATCACATGCTGTTTCCCTGCAAGTGCAAAAAGTAAAATCAAATAAGCACAGCCTGCTTTTATGAGTCAAATGAATTTAGAGACATTGTGACAGTTTCCTTATTTTCTTTACTTTTAGCTTCACTTCACATTCTCTTGTTGTTGCTTAAAGCCTCTATTAAAAAGCAGTGTGAGCAAAATACAGCACGAGTTCATGCGCGTGAATAAAATAATATCTGACAGTAACAAGGCGTAAGTTAAATTTGTATGATGTTTACTCCTTTCTTGGCATGTGTCTTACTGTTAGGAGGTAATGGAGTATATTTGGTAAGCACAAGTGCACACTCGCCGTTAAAGGGTTTTCTAGTCCACTTCCTCTCTCCACTAACTGCTTGAGAAGCGCCCAATATGGCAAACTCTCCTTGTGAACTGAGATGTGGAATGGATTTCAGATTGCATGCTTGTGTCGTGAAATTTAGCTTATCTACGTATGTGAAGTCATGTTAGTGGAGAGGCACATGCTCACGCGACATATGCAAACACGTACTCATCACATACATCTTCCAAGCGAATGTATATGGACGGATAGTTGGCTATAAACTGTTTGAGTTCTTGCACACAGACACATGACTTATTGAATCACTGGTTGAAGTCCCTCCAGGCTTGCTCTTGTTGGGCACAGACAATCTGGCTGAGCATATTGGATGGGCCAGCCAAAGAGTGGATGAGCAGGACACATAATACTTCATCCTCTTCACACACACACACACACACACACACACACACACACACGTCTTGCTCGGTTCCCCCCTGATGCCCATGGGAGCTCAGCTGTTGCCTGGGAGCTACAGCCTCTGCCTGCTGCCTGGCACACCACTACGTGCTCTCGGGCTGCCATGTAGTGTGCTGGAGCAGAAGAGCTGGATGTCTTCAGATGGCCCGGCAGATGGAGTTGTGTTTTTTTTCGCCTTTGACACTGCAGCCGGAAAGAGAAGGCTTCTCCTCGCCCAGAGCCTGTCTGCGCCTTCGTGAAGTCCAGCAGTCAACTTTTGACAAATTTCTTCCGATGCTGGCACTGCTTTGTTGTCCCTGAACGGCAGCAGCGAGAGCTCACCCGCAGAGAGCTGTAGCCACATCTAGAGATGCATAGATCAATATCAGCCAATAGATGTCTCACTGTACATCCGGTAGGTCTTTTGTTATTGGCTGATCACTATTTCAAGGAATGGATTTCCGACTGGGTCGGTGATGCATGTGCTCAGGTGCTGCTAAAGTGACCCTGGCAGCCAGAGCCTTGGATGACCCGGGCGTAAAATGATGTGAATCCAAAGCTCTACTTCATTCAACTTCAAACTGACGCTTCCAGTATTCTTGTTTCGGGTTTTAGCTAACAGCTCCAGTGCCACACTGTAATGCAGATTGTGGACATGTAACCGTGGTGGGCCAATCAAGCACTGCACTCTGGTCCGAGACTTGTCAGACATGTCTTTGGTGACCCCTGACCTTTCTTCTGCTGACACGATACACCAGTGTTAAGTGAATGCCTTAAATCACACCTCATTTTTCATCCTATTTATGTCATTTTTTTCAGTAATAGTCATTCATTGTATTTGCATTCTGTGCCTTTAGCCCAGTTTTATTGGAATTACACTCCTATTTTATGATTCAGCAGATCAAGATATAAATCCAGGGACACTTTCAGTGCCAATGTTTTGTGCCAATGCAGTATTTTTATATAAAAAAAAGGCTGGACAGGCTTAAAAATGGACATGAACAGCAGAGGTTTATACAATTACTACATTGGCTGTCTGCGTACATGTTCGCCCATGTTGGTCAAACTGTATGGTCCATTCTTAAAGTATCAGCATAAGTTAGGCTCAGTCATATGTTTTGGGATGCACACAGACTGTCCTCTTTGACAAGGGCAGGTGTCAGAATGGACCCTGCAGACCGTCATGGCCATGCTGCGATGTGTGGCACATCACACTTCATGTGGAAAACTAGGCTGAAGACTGAGCTGCTACTATTTACCACCATGGAGATTATGGAGATCTGCAGTGTCAGTTGTGCGTGCCTGTTTCAATGTGTGAGAGTGTGTGTGTGTGACTGTAAAGCAGTGTAAGAGACAGCGTTTATAGCTGACTAGTCATGTAGGCCAGTTCCAGTGTAAAGAGCTCTTGGGGGCTGGAGGAACAGAGGCAGCGTGGCTGACCTGCATTCTCCTCTGTAGCAGGCCTCTGTACTAACAGAGGCTCAACCATCCAGCGTCTCCGAACACGTCTGTCTTATTTTGACTTTGACCTCCCTGCTCTGTGTGTGTGTTCCCCTCTCTCTTCCCCAAAACAGAGGCAGACGAGTCCTCGACGTTTGTAACCGGCATCGTTTTGTACAGAAACCTGGGCAGCATTCTGACTCTGCAGAGGTAAGACTGCTCGCTGCTTTACAAGGTTTGTTGATTATTAACCAGATTTCCCTCCGGTCATGAAACTCCATTAACATCAAGGAGAATTTAGAGATGTATATTAAGATTAGGATGCCAAGGAATTTGATGATTTTACAAGAATGCAACCAAATGTATTTTGATTCAGAGCACCTGAGCACCTGGGATCAAGGATACTCGTCCAGTAGTAGTACAATAGAGGGCACCAGGAAAACTTGAAGCTATGAAGCTTCCAGGATGTACTTTCAAAGACTGTATGGAGCTGTATGCTATGGTTGTATTGGAAATATTCTATACATCCTAATCTGATGCAAGGAAAATTATGAAATCACCTACTTGAATACTGATGGTTAAATACTGAATATTTAATCGGCTAAGAATATCTCCAGTTAGAGATCAAACCTGCATGAAAGTTACTCCAGTGAGAACAAGCCTGGTGATTTTGTTGATGAAAAAACGTCAAATTGAATGAAACCTTGTCAGATAGATCACAGGCCAACTGACAACAACCATTCTGCAATATTGGAATGTTTACAACATACTTTGTGTGCAGTTTTCACACTGAAATACGGTGCCTGATGTTGTGGAACAGTGAAACCGTACTCCAGATCCTGCTGCAAAACTGTGCTGGGTTTTTTTTTTTGGTTCGTCACGGCGGAGTCGAGGCGTTTTACATCAGCGCTGCAGTGAATGTTTCCAGTTCAATGAAAACAAGGATTTGATGCAAAAACAGCAGCACATGAGCAGTGGGTGGTCTCATGTATGTCTTTTATCTCTGTGAGTAAAGGGATTTCTTGGAGGAAGTTGCTGTTGCTGCTTGCATGATGATTAACATATATTTTAACACAGCAGTGTATGGGTAGCTGGGTTTAATTGTGTGTGTGTGTGCATACTGGAATACACGCACGCTTCTGCGAGTAACAGCCTGTTATCTATGACTGTGGTTGCGGTGGTAAGGAGCTCTCCATTATGATAATGTGGTAAAAGCACATAATGAACTGGTAACACGCGGAAACAGGGAAGCGAAGCAGGCCGTCGCTCTCTCCAGTCCTCCCACATGTTTGTTTTCAGTCTTTGGATTGCTGCTGCTCTCCATATTTCTGAGCTCTTCTTCACTCTTCACTTTTTTTTTCTTTTCATCCCTGTCCCCTCTCCTTTTTCTGCGTTTGATTCCCCATGGAATCAAATGCAAAAATAAAAAAAAAAGGAGATGAGTTTGAGGCAAGAGACTAGATGACACAAACATTCAGGTTGACTGATTGTGTCTTGGAATGGCGAGAGGGCGATTGTGCGTAGACGATACAGTGATGGTGTGAGGAACTGGAAGGCGGACCATGGGCCGTTGAACATGTTTGGCCGACTGGAAGCTTTTGGTGTCAGTACTTCCAGCAGCAATTCACTGTTTTCTGATTGTCTCATTCCACATGATTGATAGTACCTATGAAAAGCAGAAATTGCAATGCATACTAAACAGGCAGTGAGAATGTAAACTTTGAAGCCCAAAAACTTTATAAGATAAGCCATTGAAAAAAGGTGGACTGCTTCAGATGCTAGAAAAAAATGTAGGTTCACTTAGCAGGTAGAATAATGTGTTGTTCTTCAGCAGGTTAGTCAGTAATCTGTGACATATCTTATTGCTGATAAAGCAGGGTTGTGATGTTATACCTTTACTAAACGAAGGGCAATGTCAGTCTGTCCTTTCAAATCTTACTTGTAGGGCATCTGGTCTTTTATAGGTTCGTCTATGGATGTCATTGTTTCTCAACCTGTTTATCACAAACAGCCACTTTAGTCGTGTGGCTTTAGGAACGTCTGTGTATGTCTGTAAATTAGAAAGTAAATATCTCAGCAATTATTGGATGGACATTCAGTGTAGACATTCACGGTCCCAAGTGGATGAATCTTAATGACTTTGGTGCACTCTTGATTTAGAGGTAGTTAAAAGTAGACGTGCGGTAGTTTTGACTGTAATGAAACTGGGTGCATGTTCTCATAGTGCACTAAGGATGAGCTCTGAAGACCAGCAGCTCAGAATTATCATGTATATCTAATCCATCAACTAGATGTATTAACGTAACGTTTTGTACCGACATGTATGGTTCCTACACAGCTTTATGGCTTAACGTTAAATGTTTTGGAAATTATTGGATGGATGGCCGTAAAGTTTTGGACAGTCATGGTCCCCATGGAGATGGAGGTCCCGCATTTACGAGATTGATCAGCAATTTTGAGGTTTCAAGGTTCCCAGACAATCAACTCTAATGACTCGTGTGGTCCCCTGACTTTATACACGGCGCCATCGTTAGGGCAACATTTTGATGTTTCCAGTTTTTTACCAAATATGGCATTACATCAGCCTCAGCTGTACTTTGTGTTTTGTGCTAATTAGCGATTATTAGCTAAACCAACGGGGTGAACGTGGTAAAGGAAGAATCATCATTGTAAGCTAATACCGCTGTGGCTGAATACAGACGACACACTGATGCTTTCTTCTTCTCCTTCTAGAAACAATACAGTCCTGAACTCCAAGGTTCTGTCGGTGACCATCAAGCCCACCCCTGCTTCCCTCTCTGCTCCAGTCGTAGTCGAGTTCTCGCACCTGTACAACGTGAGCGACTTTTGTCTTAAAGCCATTTCATATATCAAGCTACTGTAGATATTTTGATCTATCAGTGGTATTACTGTTTTATGATAATCCTGTTTTTCTTTTTGTTTTTTCTGTTCCCCGTTAATTAGGGCACCACCAACCAGACCTGTATATCCTGGGATGAGAGCGACAGGTAGGATCCACTATATTGTTGATTTATCATCTCACCATGCTTGCAGGGTCAGAATATTCCAGAGGAAAGACAGAATTATTTGATTGTTATCTGCACAGTTGTGGTTGGAAGAGCCTTTAATTTTCATGTGTCTATTTTCTGGGAATTCATGTAAAATTTAAATTTTGAGAAAAACTTGACTCCATGTTCCATTCAACCATTTTATATTGTGTGATTTAATGAACGTTCCAACTATTTTAGTCCATTAGCTGAACTATTTTCATGGCAACACACACACACACACACACACAGCCAATCAAACTGCATCAGTCTAGCAAGCTGAGCTGTCTCACTTGTAATTATTTAACAGCAAATCCAAATGAAGTCTCTAGCACATAATCATGCTACTTCAAGTGGATGCTTTAGAGACACCATGTTCCCTCGGAAAGTTCCATCGCTGGCCACAGCGTTTTTTTTTGTTTTTTTTCGTCTTGACAAAGTCAGTGCACTGCTCCCCAGTGAAAGGTGCTGAGTGTGTTGGACAGCTCCCCAGCTCACGCTAACCCCACGCTATCACTGCTACGACACTGATGCAGCATGTGGAAAATTAAAAGTGTCGCTCAGAGCTTTCCTCCCCCTCCCAGCCCACGCATACGCATCAGCATGTACGATGGAGAGCAGTTCGGAGTCCACTGAGGGAGCAAGACGGAGAGAGAGAGTGGCAGGCATGACGGGATAGAAAAGGAGTAAAAAATACATATAGAACAGTTCAGTTTTACTGATTCCACATTCAAAGCTATGCTCATTTGCTCCTTGCTCTTAAGTGCGCTGTTTGTTTAAGACAAGACAATGGTGCGAGCATGTTAGAGAGTGAGCACTGGGCGAGGACCAGAGAGAGGACGAGATAGAAAGAGGCAAACATTTTGCAGCCCCATTGCATTGCAGGTTCGGACATTTGCATTTAGATGGGCGCGTACACTTGTGTTACAGAGACGAAGAGCAGAACATTCACGGCCTCAGTCAAGGGATTAGCAGAAGTTTGGCTTGGCACATATAGTATAAACCTGGTGCAAAGAGCGAAACATAGGTGCTTTGGAAAAAGAAATGTAGTAGTTGGTATGATGGCCTGATCTAAATATGACTTAACCCTTTAAGGTCCGCACCAAGAAAAGTGATGGAAAAATGTATTCTTTATATATTTTATTTCCTTGGGGCACTAATTACAAAAATCAATGTTTTTTTATGAACAGAAATATTGGCCTCTACCAAACGGTTGAGATGTCGTAAGTAAAACATGTTTTCAATAAGATATAGTGAGTCAAAATGTGCTCTACCATATGGTTGAGCAGAAGGTTAAAGGGTTAAAAGTAACGTTTGAGACGATATCTACAGGTATTCATACCTGCAGCAGTGTTTAAACTACCATAAAGTCATTATTCACCTCAAATGCAGTTAGAACCAGGCCTTTATTTGAAGGCTCACACTAAAAGAATACTGTTCTGTTCGCTAGATAATAAATGAGGTTGGTTCTACATTTGTAGACGAGGGCTCCCCTTCAAAGGAAGTGTTTTGTCATGACAGCCTGAGTTATGACATGTGGTTCTGCTGTTGATGTGAGGACAGTTCTGACTCCACGGACAGGCGCGTTCTTCTATTATCTTGTCACAGGACACACAAAGTACTGAATGAATGTGTTAGTGGGTATAAATGTCTTCTACAAGCAGCCAGAATCTGTCCGTCGGGGCATTACCAAAGTAGTTTTCAGTCTGATTTTAGTTTCATCGTTTGGCTCAGATTTAGTCGTGTCTGTGTTGAGGGCTGAGATGTCAGCATTTTTTGAGCTCTGCTTACCGCGTGAAATATTTCCATCGTTTGCTCTGACAGCTACTATTTTTCTGATCGCTGAGCTCCTGAAAAACATGTCATGTTGTTACATGTAATTTCATGTTATTTAATGGGCTGGTATTGATATTTATTGCTTTTTTTTGCCATGTTTGAAAAACATAACATGAAACGTAGTCAATGTAAATGTTCCTTTTTTTTTTTTTCTTCTGTTTTGAATCACACAAAAAATGTAAAAAATAATATGATAAATCTTGCAAAGCATTCTTGGCTTTACACTCAAGGCACTCCCACTTTGGAGACCAGAGATCAACTGAATAGTGAATGAAAAGATTATCTCTATTAAAAACAGTATGAGTATGACATGATTCTTGTACTGATGGAATTAGCATGTGAGCCATTATAGTACAAGTAAACCCTGTGTGTTAGTTTATGTATTTCTTTTACCCTGCCTGTGTTAGAAAGTCTTCATTTTTCTTGCACCTTTTTATTTTACTTATCTAATCAAAACTAAACATTTCTGTATTATCATTACTGCTGTTTTGATTTGTTAGTGCTAAATTCAGATTAACATGCGGTTCCCCAGCACTCTGCTCCTCTTCAGTTTCAGTTGTGTTTATGCCAAATGATTGAAGTATTGGTTATTATCGGTAATACATGGCTCCTGTCAAAGGCAGTTTTAATGAAAACTGTAACATGATACATTATTCAAGCTTTTGATGGTGACCTCTATCAACGAGCATATGAGACAGCGTAGTAGGACAGACAATGACGGGCACATAGCAAGGACAAAGAATCTAATTTCTGTGTGTTTGGGTGTGGGGTTGGGGGGGAAGATATTTTCTATGCAAAATTAAAATCCATCTTGGACAGCAGGTTTGATTAATGAGTTAATATTTGGGAGAGAAATTGGAATCTGAGGAGGCGTCCTTGTCATGTTGATAAGAGCTGCGAGGCCTCCACTTGCACCAGTCTTCAATCTCCTGAAATCAATAACAAGAGGACCAACAACTTCTTTCTGTCTCTTTCTCTCTCACTCATGCTGACATTACCGTGTGAGTGAGAGTGAAGGCTAAGAGGAAATCTGACAGCTCCAGTCTTCTCATAGGATTATACAAAGTGTTTAGATTGTAGTTTAGCAGATAAGCTTCGTGGACGTTCATTATAAAGAGTGTGGGCATCGGGAACGCTGCAGTTTGTACGTGTCCTGAAGCCCGAAGGCCATCAGGTGCACTCATTATAAAGATTTAAACATTCTGTTGTCAGAGTGAAGGTGGTTTGTAATGAGAGACAGCACAGCTAGAGATCACTGCATAGAAGGATAGTTTCTAAATATAGTTCTAACAAATGAGAACTAACATGTAAATGTTTGTTATGTGACGATCAGTTTGACAGCAGAACAGCACCTATTGTCATAAAAAGGTGTTTTCCTTTACCACAGTGGCTGAAATGTCTGGTAATAAACTTTTTATGTAAGAGGAATCCAGCTAATCTGGGCGCCATTGATGTAAGACGTAACTGTAAATTAACAATTAATTAGATCTATTTAGTGTGAGCTAATTACATAAAGTCATAGTGACTTGATCATTTGTTAATGGTGAAGCACAGGAGTTCATTGCACACCCTGCAAATAATTCCTGCATTAAATCATCATGAATCATGCTTTAGTTATTATAAGATGTGTTCTTTCTAAGGATCTGTTGGACATCTCTCAACATAATATCTGATTATTAATGTAATATGTACTGGAAATAGTATATACTCCCAAAAAAAGATGTGTTTTCACCTGTTATTTATGTGATCTTCATCTAGATACACATGTTCTAAGGTGTAAACACAGCAGATCAATGCAAATGGAATCGGATTATTCAGACCACATCTGGTGGTGCTATGATGTATCCCATTTCCACACCAGTGTACTGACACAGACATTGTTGTGCATTTTAGGGAACAAATAACATTTTTTGTAGGACAACATTTGTATGCAGGTCCATTAATCACTGTATGTAATGGTTGGAGATTAGCTCTAAACTTTTTTTTGACCTTCAGAGCTGCTTGCAGACAGATTCAAAGCATGTCAGTTACTTTAAAAGTAAAATTTGGGTGGTTCTAAAACAAATAGAAGCTTTATGACTTCAAACAGTCACAACAAGGTGGCTCTAAAGAGATTTTGTGTTTCGAGTCAGAGGAGGGGGGTGTTTGTGTGGAGGCTAGACATTGTTTACCACACAGGAGTCACTAACTAGCCCTGCTTCTAATCATACAAATTAACCTTGCTGTCTCAGTGAGTTTACAGAGTCAGTTGTGATGTTGAGGAACTGCCTCCATTCATCAAAGATGTTGTGGCTGACCACTGTTGACTTTTCATTAATTGCTGCGATACAATTATAGAAGAGGAGGTGAAGCTCAGTGGGCAGGGGGGGGGGGTGGGGGGGCATGTGTGTTTACAAGTACTTGTGCATAGAAAGAGGCTGCAACCATTCGGCTGTATTTATATTCAGAGCATGCAAAGCCATTCGAGCTCATGACAAAATATGCAAGACATTCAGGTCTATTACATGTGTTGACATGTGTTGATTGATTGTGTTTGTGCTCCTTAAAATAAACTTCCCTTTAAAAATGAACAATGAAAATAGATTAGATTGTAACAGTGGGTCAATATATTGATTGGTAATAACTCCGCCCAGGTCGTCTGTACCTGATCGGTCCTGAATGAGGTGCAGCCGCCTCAGGACAGGAAATGGATGAATGCTCCAGGCTCTGTTTGCAGACTTCTGGTCTTTTTTTGACTCCTTGTTTGGGGTTTTTATTTACTGCCATTGTTTTATTTAGTGCATTTGATTCAGGTGTCTTTGTTGTGTTATGTCATCATCCTGATGAATCCCTTAGCATGGGTCTTTTTCAGGGGACTATGGTGGCCCTGAGAGCTCAATGCACTGCAGCTTAACCCTTTATAGGGCACTCATTGAAATACTTAGAAATTCAAGATGTCAACCCTAGACCATTACTGGTGGTCATTACAAGACTTTTTTTCTTTTATGAGTTTTTCAAAAAATGTTTTAATGTTATGGTGAAAATGAAGGTCAGTGAAGTTACCATATATGGTTTCTTGCCGGTCTGTCATGTAGCCTGACTGTCGCTGATTGTCTTGGAGAAATCTCGTAGATCTACTGCCTCATGGTGAGGGAAGGGGCGGCATTTTGAACTCCCACTTAAGTTACCAAATCTGGTCCCTTGCCCGATAAAGGGTTACGAGAAGACATGCAAATAGAAAAAAACACAAGAAATTCAAGAAAACATGCTGCAAATACACAAATTCAGTCAACACAACACAGAAACGCGCTGCAAATACAGAAAGCGACAGCAGAAGCGTTTCCAGGGGACATTAGTGCTGAACACAGCTTGGACACGCTTGTTGTTGATGCTGAACTTACTGAAGTCGGGTCTGTGCATCAGTGTATCATCTGTCGACGTGTGCTGTGGACTGACCTCTGACTGCTCTGCTCTGCACATGTGCAGAGAGCGACCGCTGCTGCACCTCGCAGGGAGAAAAGGCACAATCTGAGGATGATGATCTAGTGGTTGTGACTGATATTAACCTTTACTATCTGGTTCACCAGCGCTGACAGTCAGCTGCAGAGTAATGTGTGATGTGGGACTTTTTTTTAACGTCAAAGCTGTCAGTCAGTCTACAACTTACAGTAAGCATAAACGAATGATACACAGACCGACTTCAGCAGCTTCATGTCCCCTGGAGACACTTCCACTGTCTGTGTTGTGCTGCATGTTTCTTACATTTGGTGAAATTGATGAAGATATTTTTCTTAATTTGCATCTATTTGTGTTTTCTGAAGTTGCAGTGTGTTGAGCTCTCGGTCACCATAAGAGACAGATGTAAATAAATAAATAAAAGAACTGCCAAAATCGAAGCAGCAGAGGCTGACATATACTGACTTTAAGTCCTTGGTATATGGGTCAACTTTCAAAAACCCCCAATCCCACAGTTCTCTTAATGCAGCTTGACACGTTCCCAGTTGGTAATGCAGGATTTCTGTTATAAACTTACAGTGTCTGAGCCCAGTTCAAAATAACCCCGATGACATCGCCAGGCTTATTTTCATCTCGATGTGAAATTGATGCAGTGAATTTACATTTTGAGCCTTTTGTCGGGGCATATGTTAAACAGCAGTAAATAAAGCTTATATAAACTTTATTTTATTTGCTATTAAAGCTCAGACATCGGCTGAACTGTCCAACACATTCAGTCTTAATCCCTGAATTTTGTTGTATGATCTTATCACCTGACCAGTGAACATCAGGCAGGAACCCTCTCCTTCAAAGCTTTCGGCATTGAAGCCCATATTTATATATTTCCTCTGTGCTGGCAGGCTGCTTTTCTCCATGTGGCCTATTCTTGGCAGAGGACAGTCTTCCATGCAGGGCTGCTGGACCAGCACCTAAATTATCCAATTAGACGGTGGGGCAAGGCTGTCTGCAGGCCACGGTGTGGCTCACATAGAAGCCTAATCACGTCAGCCATACAGAGAAACTGCACTGAGTCCTTATATATTGGATTTCTGTTAGAGGTGACGTGCTAATGTCAGCACTGAGTCACCTCGTGGGGCTAACACACACACACACACACACACACATGCAGCCAAACACCGTCTGTAGTCTATATTTCTGTCTGTGGATTTATGAGACCAGTAGATGTGTGTGTGTGTGTGTGGCTGTTGGACATTCTTGGTCTACATATTTGCTGTGCTAATCAGCTCTTTTTGTTGTCAAGGTTGTTGCTGTCTGACCAAATGAATGAATTGAATGGTTTCTATATGAAGCTCTGTATGGTTTATACATGATCTCAACCCAACTGGGCACCTATGGGAGATTTCAGAGTTAGATTGTGTTCATTATCAACACACCACACGAGGGAATATCTTTTAGAGGAATGCTGTTGATCCCTTTACACACTGAGACTCTATGACCAGGAACTACATCTTACTGAAACACTTTATATTGGCTTGTCTTTTAATTTCTCATCCCTGAGGTTTGGCGTAGTTGGTGAATTGTGGTGCATTTGGCTGATTTGTCTTGTAGAAGCCTTTCAGACGTGAGAAGTCTTCAGTTTGCTCTTCATCAGCCACATTCTCAGTGTTGTTTGGGACTGTTTTTTCACATTGTGTTTTGTTCTTGTATTTGCTGAATAGTAAAATATTTGCAGAGGCTTTAATGCTTTATAGGCATGTTCCTTCATAATAAGTTATTCCCTATTAAGTCCCCTAGAGAGGACGATGTACTTTGGCAGTAATTACAGGAAAATGTTGAAATATTTTCTGAAAGAACTGAAAAATGATTTATTTAACTTTGTGTGTTGGACATTTTGCCCTGCTGAGCACTGACTGTAAGGCTTTGACATGTTGGGCTGCTAGTTTAGCTGAAGGTAACTGAACATGTGGGGAAACCTATATAATATAGTTTGCAGTGTATCATTCCTTCTGTTTCACTGGACCTTGGAAAGGATGTGACGTAAACAAAACGTGAAAACTAACTTGGCTTTATGTGCAAGTTAAACACAAAGTTATTAGTTGTATGTAAATTGGGAATAAACATGACCATTTATACACATTCTAGGTGAATTTCACATGTCAACAAAAGGACTATCGCATGAGCTCACATGAGTTTGGTCCCTGCAAAGATAGAGCTGGAGCGTAAAGATAACTGAGCAGAGATAAAAGCCACGAGTTCATGTTGGCATACTGACTGGAATGGCAGTAGAGCGTCCTGTGCCGCTCCGTGACATAACTTGTCTGGTGGACTTGAATTAAACTGGATGTAAGATGTGGTGCAGAATAATGAGCCTGCACTCGACGGGTGCTAATTAGTTAAAGTGAACCAGTGAAAGACAGAGATGTTCCTTCAGGTCATCTTTAGACAGTCAACATGTGGCTCCCATAACCCAGCTCCCATATCACCGCTGCATCACACCTGTTAAGACTTTCCTCCATAATGCGGTAAACCACTTCTTCACAGGAAATCCCATCACAAACTTCCACATCAGGAAGAAATGATGATTACACACCCACCAGAGGATGTGACATCGTCACACTGATGACACGATAACAATGATGAATGATATGATCGATGCAGGATTCTCCCAGAAATCCTTGCACAGTACCAGGAAGCCAGTTATACTGTAGATTTAGAACAAAGTTAGAATAAAGTGGAAATCTCTGAGTCAGACCCGCACAACAACATTTACATGAATAATCAGCTTATTGTCTACGTGAGGCCTTAATTCAGTCTATAGATGTCTATGAGCTTTTCTTCAACAAAGACAAATCAGGATGATGATTGACATTGTAAGTGCCTGCTATTGTCAGTGCCTGACAAGTTAATTTGGATTCCATGGCCGGAGTACAAGTTTGAGTCAAAACCTGCGTGCTGCTCAATCAAGTCAATGTAAATTCTAGTCAATCAAGTGGATGTAAGTTTGTGCAGGGAGAATTTAAATCTGTGTAGCGTGTTGCTGCCGTTTCTTAATTTAAACTTGCTCACTTTTTCATCAGTCTGTGTCGGGACCAAACTCTGCAGCAACGGCCCGTCAGACTGATGTGATTCAGCACCAAAAGATCTAACGACAAACCCTTTACAGTACGGACCCTTCGTGTTCAACGTGTCGTTATTTTTGCTTAATTTTTGCCACAAGATGACGTTAAGGACGGTTCCATTCCATTTAAGGCATGCCAGTGAGCCAGCGTGCACAATTCTGCAGCCTGGAACTGATAACCCTAAATGGAATGCAGCCATTATTAATGCACTGCTATGACTTATGCCTGTGTGTTTTTTTTTTTTCCCCCCTCTGTGATATGATCTATCGCCAGTTGTCAGGGGTGTGATTGATTGTTGCCATGGAAACGCAGCTCTAATGGGGAGTATCATGAGCGTTTTCAGGCTTTGTCTTGTTAAATGTTCTGACAGAGAGAAAAAATAACACAACTGGTAATCAAAGGATCTGGTTACCATGTTTTTTAGCACACAATTCCCAGCATCCATCAGGGCCATATCAGAAGCCGTAGTGTAGCCCGTTTTTTTTTTTTTTTTACAAAGGTATTATTATTATTATTATTATTATTATTATTATTATAGGGGTATTACCAGTGCTAATAAATACGGATTATTGGATTTTTAAATTTTAAATTAGTTGTAATAATTAGGCCTATATTTTAATATAACCAGCCTGCTATTAGTACTTTATTTCTACTACAATTACATATTATTATTTATTAATAATAATACTATTAATATTCTCATTATTGCTGGTTAATCTAACACTGTTCCATCTCCGGGGCTGTTAGCAGTGTGCTGCTATAATGTGTCCAGGCAGAGACCTGCAGCACGCCGCCTCTCAGCCTCCTCACCGCCGCGTTCACTTCGCTCTCTGCGCCTTCGCCTCCGACCGGCGGAGACGTAAAGTGGATTAACTCTCCGGTGTAACGCGCTGGGATTTGAACCGCTCTCTCTTTGCTTTTTGCCGGGGCTGTCTCTATATTCACCGCATCGCCTCTGCGTGTGTGTGTGCGTGTGTGTGTGTGCTCTGTGTGTGTGTGTGTGTGTGTGCGTGTGTGTGTGTTTTTCTCCCGTGCAGCTCCTCTCTGCTGGGATCCTGGTCTGCCAGGGGCTGCAAAGCCGTGCTAGTCGACTCATTCAGAACCAAATGCGTGTGTGACAGACTGTCCACCTTCGCCATTTTAGCGCGGCTAAACCCCGAAATGGTAAGTCCGACAACCTCCCTTGACTTCGTGGCGTTAAAGGTATCAGAGACGGTGTGTGTTTTTTTTTTTTTGTGGGGTTTTATGTGAATGCATCAGCTGTTTTTTTTTTTTTTTTTCCTCCAAAGGGCGTCATTGTCATTACATATCAACAGATCCTCCCTCTCTCCCCCCTCTCTCTCTCCCTCTCTCTCTGTCTCGACATGCCAAAGCCATGCTGCAAAACATTATTATAGTCTTGGTAAATGTGTCCATGTTTTTTTTCTTGGGGGGTGGGGAGGGTGGTGGTGGGGGTGGGGGGTGGGGATGGGGGTCTTTATTCACGTTGCACCTCCAAGGAAACAGGCTGTTTGTGGTCCAGGAGGAAATGCACACAGGAAGGGCAGCAGTGTGCTAACCTGTGCATTAAGATGGTGGTCAGATGTTCTGATATTCACACATGACATGGTGAGTGAGATTTAAGATCATGCTATGGCTGACTGCATGCAACCCCCCCCCCCCCCCCCCCCCCCCCACCCTACATCCCCACCTTCACTTTCCTTATTCCATGTGAACACCAACAATTGTTGTTCATATTAGCATATTTTAACATAATTAGACTGTCAATGGTGTCTCCATGGTTACCAGGCCCCATGGAGAAGGTGCTGCATGGCAATCCAATAATCTGAGGAGGAAGAAAAGAAAAGCCACGTTTCAATAAGACTTGGAGCTACTGTAGGCTACACAACACAGTTCCCTTCACCAATGTGGCTGCAGCTGGACGCAGCGGGCCGGCAGTGTGTGCGATAATGAAATGCCTGTTAAAATCACAGCACCATCCCAGTGACTCAAACATGCCCCCGTTTCTTTGGGGAAAGGGCAGTGTCTTTGTGTGGAATTTTCATTCAGTGCGATTAGTTATTATTAGACTGGAAATTGCCTCGGAAGCAGTTTGTTCACTAGTTGCCCTGGTAACAGCATGGGGACCGAGGCTTTCTTAAAGACATAGGAGGCAGCCTGCTGTTCGTCCTGCTGCCTGCACGGCCTTGCAAGGGAGGCTAGGCCAGGGGATCTGGATTAAACTGCAGATGAACCAGCCCGGGCTTACCACCTTCAGGTGCACATGCTTAACCGTGTTTGCTGGAGGTAGCTGTGGTTTGGACTGCAGCAGGCCGCCGAGGACGAGACGTGAGTGAGTGAGTGAGTGAGTGAGTGAAGGGCTGCACGCTTTGATGGCTTCAGCAGCGGCAGCAGGCAGCAGACAGGCTGCAGTGATGTGTTCCATTTGTGCTAAAGTGATTAGTTAATCAATTGATTAGCCGACTGACAGAGAGTTAGTCAATGACAATGTAAAGGAGCAGTGCAACGTTTTGGGTTATACTCATCAGTGCAAAGGTGAAGTCAGGATGTGGTTAACCTAGCATAGCATAGAGACTGGAGGCAGGGGTGGGGGTGGGGGTGGGGAGAGAGCCTGCCTCTGCCCAGTGTTCAATAATATGTTAGCTGGCACTTCTAATGCACGCTAATTAACATGATGTGTCTTGTAATGTGTACACAAACAGAAATGGAAAAGTGTCAGCTTGTGTGGTGATTGTGTGCTGGAACTACTTCCTGACAGAAAGTAGTTCATGCAGCTTCTAACACAGGTGAGTGTGGTTTGCTGAGCATAGATTTATCTGTGAGCATCCCTGATGATACCACACCTGGTGGTGACCTGCCCACGAGACTGGTATCAATCTTGTCACCTGGCTGAATGAGTGGATTGTTGGAATAACACGTGTGTCTTAGAGTCAACTGAAAACTGCTGATGTTGGTTACAGCTGGTTAGTTGCTTCCTTACAGTGGATCATTGTAAGCTGAACCTGACACCTGAACTGAAGCTGACCCTAGATCAGTCAGAACTGAAAGAAGACCTTAGTACAGTGCTAATGCCCTTCTCTGTCCCAGAGCAAGTGTTCAGTCCAGTTATGTGGGCAGGGCCTCAGCTGAGGCTGAGTGATGGGCAGGGGTCACACCTGAACAGCTGCCCCGGTGTTAGCATGATGTGTGTCTATAGAATAATACAGTCAGAGCCTCAGCGTCTCAAATGATGTTTTGCTTCTGTGATGCTGTTTTTTGGGTTTCTTTTCAATTAATCTGTAAATTGTAATTATTAATGTCATCAATCATCTGTTTTTTTTCTTGTTTAATTATTTGGTCTATAAAACGTTAGAAACATTTTCCACCTCCCCAACGTGTGATGCCTTCAAAACCTAAAGATATTCAGTATCTGAGCAGCTAATTCTCAGATCTGAAAAGCTCAGGACAATGAGTGTTTGCTTGAAAAATGAAAATGATATATATGTATATATATTATCTGGTTAATTTAACCTCAGAAAGACTTCAGACATGTTTTATTTCCCCCTCAGTGAAGCATGCCCTCACTTTATTTATCTCTCCAGGGATACATTTTGATTCTGATTCTGATTTTCATCATTGGATTAATATTGGTGGTGCGTGGTAGTTACGACAACGTTAGTCTTTTTGTCGGTCTGTCTGTCCTCCTCATTTGTCCTGAACCGACTGAAATATCGCACTATGTATTGGATGAGTTGCTATGCAGACATTTATGGCCCCCAGGGGGTGAATCCCCAATATTTTAGTGTTCCTTTCACTTTCCATCTACGGCCACCGGCAGGTCAAAGTTGTCATTTATCATGAAAAATATCTTAACATGTACTTGATGGATAGACACCATATTCTTTGATTGATTTGATTGTTACCAGGGGACAGACCCTACCATCATTGGCTATCTGGTCACGTGTCCTTGGTGACATTTTGGGTTTTGAATGAAGTGTCTCGACAGCTATGGCACTGATTGCTCTGATGTTTGGTCCAGATATTTGTGATCTCCTGTGGATGAATTCTAATCACTTAAATGATCTCTTTTCCTTTAGCACCACGATTTGGTCCAAATTTCCACTCACAGTTTAGTTAGCAATCTTTAGCATGCCCACCCAGATGTGTAACGTGATAAACATTATATTTTCTGAGCATCAGATTGCTACTTTTGTCCTTGTGAGCATGATGCCACGCTGGCATTATCAGTTAGCTTAAAGCAGCTCCACAGAGCCACCGAGGCCTGTTCACATGCAGGTATATCTGTGAAATATGAATATCAGCTCATAGTCATCAGTCAGACAGTAATGGGCTGTCCTCAGCTTGCTGTCTTCCCTGCAGCTTTCCCCCACCTGTGCAGACGACGGCCTGTTCACAGCTCTGTTGCAGCCTGGAGGCTTCACGCACCCTGAGGGAAGCTTAATTGTGGCGGCTCCTTTTGCCAGAAATGGAGGAAGAGGCAACTCCTCTTCTCCTCATTCTGCAGGCCCTTTCCACACATTCTATTATTTTGTGAGACAGCCATGGCTACCATGCTAATTATTCCTACTGCAACACATAGTAGCTTGTAAATGGCCCTGCCGCTCTGTCTGCAGCTAGCCTCCTACAGCCCCAGCATGATAAACACCCCGGCCTCTTTTTTCCTCTCTGTCTTCCCCCTCGCTCTTCTCTTCCTCCATTCTTCTCTTCTCTACCCCTTAGTCATTTCATCACACCATTTTTCATGCTCTGATGCTGCATTATATTTTAGCTCTCCCTCTCCCCCTCTGCTTACTACATCATTTACTCTCTTGCTGCCACCTCTCGTGTCCATTTTGCTCAGTCCAACTTCGCTGCAGGCTTTTAGAAGGAAAAACAGAGAAAAAAATGCACTGCAGTCAAAGGCAAAAGCCCCAAAACCTGAGCCCAGTTCACTGCCATTGCTAGACCTCTGTGTGTTGAGGGGGGAAGGGGATGAATGAACATGCTTGTGCTTGTATCATTTTGGATGTTGTAAGCCTGCGTAAGCCTTTTCTTCGATTTGAATGTGGCGTTAAGAGGCTGTGGATACAATGACGAGCGTCTTTCACCAATTAGCAACACGAAAGCGAACGGGACTGACTGAGGAACAAAGAAAAAAAAGAAGAAGAAGAAGAATTCAATGGCAATAAAAAATATATGTACACATTTAAAAATACAATATTGCTTAATTTTAATGGCAAGGAGATAGAAAAGAGAGATGCGTAGCAGAGAGGTTTTGTTAATGTGGCCCGAATGCTCGATTTCAAATTTAAAATGAAATAATCTTTGAATAGTTCACACTGACCATCGAATAGTATTTTTGCTTGAAATGCACATCCCTACAGTAAATACAAAGCTGCAGCCAGCAGCAGCTTAGCTTAGCATAAAGACTAGAGCTGGGTGAAACAGCTAGCCTGACAAAGTCCACCTGCTAGCACCTCTAAAGATCACTGATTAACAGGTCTCCTTTGTTTAATCTGCACAAAAACCAAAGTGTAAAGGAACCTGTTTGAGTCTTTGGTAACTAGAGATGATATCAGGCTGCACACAGTCACTGCGCCCAGCTGCTTTCATGCAAAAGAAGTTCCAGCATGTGAAACCACATTTCAGTCTTTATGCTAAGCTAGGCTAATCACACCCTGAATCCAGCTCCGTACTTCATGTGTAGACGTGACACTGACCCACTCTGCAGTTGCTGAAAGTACAATTTGCCCTTTGGTCCTGAAATAAGTGTGAATGTGGCTCTTTTTGAATAGTTTAAGTATTGATTCTACTATTATAGATTCATTTTCTGGTTATTTCCTCTGATGAATAATGAATATGTATATAATGGTGATGTAAATCTCAGGTTTTGTTCTCTCCAACCGAAACCTGTCCAGTTTACCAGGATACAGTAAAAAGCAGCAATATTCATATATGAAGGTGTGGAAGCAGTCAGACTTTATCAATAAGCTCTTTGACCCAGTTAACATTATAGATTTGGGTATTTTCTTATCATTCATCACTTTTTTACTTAATTTACAACGAGCCCCACTTACTGGGAAGCATAACCTTCTTTGATTAGCGGTTTGATTAGTAGTTTTATCCTTCAGCCTCTTCATTTTCATATCCACTCTGTGTAATTGATATCACTGCAACTTGTTTGAGCAGTCATGTTTGTTCACTGTTAATATAGGCAGCGGCGTCATCTGATAGATTTCTGGAGGAAATGACATCCCGTGGACTTCCTCAGCGGTGGTAGCCGGAGCATCTCCGTCTCTGTTCATGTGGAATAATGCAGTCTGGTCACTTTATTTTAGATGGTAGCACTCTCGTTTGGACGCTGCGTGAGACTTCCTAGCGAGCTCTGTCATTGGCTGAGGAGGAAGTAAACGTTTGTCTGTCTCAGCAGACGCCTTTCCATTCCACTGCACTCGTAATCTTTTCCTCCCCCCTTTGCTTTTAGAGAAGGAACTCACTGCAGTGCAGATTAATCAGAGGGATTTAATTAACTTGGCCCCGGCACACACATCAAACCTGGAGAAAAGACAGGCTATAAACTCAGCCAATTATCTCCCGCTAGAAAGGTGGGGGTGAGGGATAAAACTCCTTCAAGTCCTGGTCCCCTCATGTCCACCCAACCTCCAACCCCCCACCAACTGCAAAGCTAATTTCATTTAAGTGTCCTTTTACTTTACAGTAACACACCAGCACTAGCGATGAACTGTCGTATGAAGCCACATTGGATTTTGATGATTAGTCCTGAAAGTAACTTGTGCGCCGCTGCCCTCAGGTATTTCTTACTTTCTTTTCAAGGAGAAAAAAATGACTGGGCCGTAGGGATGGCACGATCTGTCAGTGGGTCCAAAGGTGTGCTTCAGATTGAAATATCTTAACAACTATTAGATTGATTGCCGTGAAATTTGGCACTGATATTCAAGGTGCCCGCCTGACTTTGGTGATCCCTTCACTTCCCCTTTATTACAACAATGACGAGGGATTTATGGTCCAGAGTAAAATATCTTGACAAGTATTCAATTGATAGTCACAAAGGTCTATAGGTTAAACTCACATGACTTTGGTGATTCTCTGTCCTCCTCTCGCTCCACCAGTAGGCCTAAATGATCACTTATTCATTGTATTATCATCTCAACACCTGTCGGATGGATTGGCACAAACATCCACGGTGCCCAGATGATGAAACTTACAGAGTTTGGTGAGCCCCTGACTTTTCCTGTAGCACCACCATGACCTTCACATTTAGCTCTATATTGAAATATCTCAACAATTATTGGATGGATTGCTGAAATAAGTGCACACATTTATTAACTTTGCTCCACTGATGTTTTCTATAGCACCATTTTCCCATCAGCCTCAGCTGTACTTTATACTAATTAGCAAAGGTTAGCATGCTAACAGACACAACTAAGCTGGTGCCTGCTTAACAACATGCTAGCATGCTGAACTGGGGCACTGTGTCCATTGCGGAGCAGGAATGAGCCAGTATACCTCTGCAGTTTGATTCAGTATGTAAAGCATTTCACTGCACAATGTAGACATAACAACACAGAGCGAGGGTGCAACTTATAATGTACTCTCCCATTTCATTTTCTTAAACTGAGTTCCTGAGTAGAGATGCTGCAGTGTCACAGTGTCCCATGTAGCAGTTAGTGTTGACACCTGAGCCTACCATCAAATGTTTATTTAGCCTCCTTATGACAGCTTTTTCTTTTTTCTAATTGTTAAACTAAAGACGTCCAAGATCTGAAATGTTAGATATTATCTAAAACTGGTAAAGTTTGACTGAGATTATTCCAATAAAGCGACATGCATTCGGTGCTGCTAAAAGGTATCACATACACATGTGGGGTTGGACGTGTTTGATTGGTGCTGTAGAGCTACGACCACATTTTTTGACGGATTTATTTTATTTTTTTTCAAAGCCTGGTGAAAGCCATGCAGCCCAGATTCAGAATGAGAAGCCTGTATCTTCTGATTGTTGTTACTAGGGTCTAAGGATAGTCTCGGTGCTCAGTGTGTACCTCATGTGTTCCTTTACTTCCATGTTTGTAATTTTCTGTGATTGGCTGTGTATTAGTTGATTCTGGGGAAGTCTTTCGTCTTTTCTCTCTGAAGCTCTGTGAGACTTTATTGGGATTTAAAAAACTGTATGAATAAATTGACGGGGACTTTTAAATGTGCGTCTTGTAGAGAAGAAAATGAGTTAAAAAAAAACAAAGTAGAGGAAAATAATTTTGATTATTGTGACTATATTTAGAGATCAGTATTGGCAGACTGAAATATCACAAGCAGCACAGACATAAACACACCGCCTCACACAACACCCATGCACCCTGCTGCAGCTGCCATGTTACAGCGTAGCCGTGGCAACCAAGACAATGTCTACTGTAGCACGGGGATGGTGTTTATATGTCAGTTTTTAAGGAAAGGAGAGGATGTCAATGCTATATCATGTTTATGTGAAGGCACACACCACTAGTTGTGTAGTGTGTGTGTGTGTGTGTGTGTGTGTGTGTGTGTGTGTGTGTTTCTGCTGATTTGCGGTTTTGTGGTTTATTCATGAATCACCTTGAAGTCACCTTGCTCTGCAGCTGAGGCCCAAAACGCAGCCAGCCTGCCAACGTCTTTCCAGCTGTAGATACCAGATACCTGTATGTATATTTTGTGTGTGTGTGTGTGTGTGTGTGTGTGTGTGTGTGTGTGTGTGTGTATCTCTCACATACATTTAAAGCCTCTCACTGAAAGCTCTACCAGTAAAATTCTTTTAGTTGAGTTCACGGCTCCCTAAGGCAGTAGTGAGTTTCCTCTGGTGTGCGTCAGGGTGTGTAAAGTCATCTCGCTAACCTTTACAACTCCACTTATCACCATGAACACTCTCTTCTGTACGGCCACCTAGCTGGGGCTACGCGCTGAAACTCCCCGACTCCAATCATCTGTCTGTCTGTCTGTCTGTCTGCGGTCAAACGGCTGTTTTCTATACTGTCTGTCTTACTGTACATGATGTCAGGTTCATTCAAACACACAATGAGCAACAAGTCTGCAGTGCACAAACCAAGTGGCTGTTTCCCACCACAGAGAGAACACCTCACATTACAGATGCGGCGGAGCACACTTCTGACCTGACACGGTGCAACACGGTGAAACAGATATTGTTTGTCAAATTGCTCCTTAAGTCCCAGGATGCACTTTTAGCATCTTAAATATAATGCTAAAAATACTAATATGCAATAAAGATATATAGATTTTTTTTTTTACTGAAACAAGTAGTGTACCCAGTGCCAACACAAACTACTCAAATACAGTTAATTTCTTAACTGTCACCTAACATTATCGTCATCAAATGATTAAAACATGTGCACCAGTAACCCCATTTAATCCCTCATTCAGCATTTCTTCTATCGGTCTTTATGACAAGAATGAAGCGTGGTCCTGAGGTTTACTTTCCATATTTTAATATAAATCAACATTTACCACAGCACTTGCTATTAAAAAGTTAAAACCCTCCTGATTACTTCAGGAACGTACAAGAAACTACAGCAGTAGCAGCGCTGCTGCTAACATCATCATAACTTGGTGTTTTCCATAAAACTCACCAACTCTCTCCTCTAAAGTCTGAGCCACCCACATTCAGCCTGTTAGTCTAGACACATGGGGAAATGGTGTTTGTTAAGGGCCACTAAAAAAGAAATATTGAATAAACAATTTGTTTTTAATTGATCATCCTCGTCTACACATATGAAGCGACCAAATGCCAACGAGATTCAGAATGAAGTTCTCTGTGAACCACTGCAGGAAACCCTGCCCGGCATTAGCATGTGTTTGTCTTGATTCACTTAAGATATTTAGATACAGATTTCACGTTATTACCAGGTGGAAATGGGATATTGGGTCTTGTCAACCAGTTGAATAAGTGTCAGCATGGGGAAGTCAGTTTTGGACGCGGCCCTGAAGTGAACACATTTACTTGATTTGTTTTAAATTGGCCGACATCATTGCCAGGAAGACTGCTACACACGAGCAGCAGTTTACATTCCCTCAAACAGTTCTTGAGATAAATAAGTAAACCAGTGTTTTGCGGTTTGATAAACGCTTGGCTTCTTTTACAATCCTGCAGCGCCTGTGAACTTTCGGCCCACTGAAAGGCATCAGAGAGACAGAAGTGATGGTAAAGAAAATGTAGCCCACTGCGTTTGAACCGTGAGTGACCCAGTTAGGAGGTGAGGTCTCAGCAAATCGAGCCAACAGGGGATTTTTCTGCTTTTGTATTCACCAGCCGACATCTCCTGTCAAAGTGTGTACACATCACAGATCTGCAGGACGCTGCCAAAGTTTCTCTCCCACTTTGTTTCCAGAGATGATTTTTTGGTTTTTCACTACAGTATTTCCACTCCTCGTTCTTTTGATGTGAACCGAATTGATCAGCTGATGAATCATGATTGTATCGTAAGGTTTGAGACGCAGCCATGACGCTCTTTCTTATTCTGTGTACTCCTTTTTTTCTCTTTCAGAACATGGATAAGACACAGCTCCCATCTGTGACGCTGATCGTGGGCTGCGGAGTGTCTTCGTTGACATTGTTGCTCCTCATCATCATCTACGTGTCTGTCTGGAGGTGAGATAAAACGGGTTTTGTTCTGGAAACATTTAGCACTGGGCTGTGATTAATGCAAGGTGGATGAGCGCGTTATCAGCAGACCACAGGTGCAAGGATACGCTCTGAGCGGTGTGCACTTTGACACACACCTGTCAGTTAACCTGAAACACAAAAGACCACAGCGGTACCAAGACATTACTCTGCTGGAAGAAACGCTCCAATAGACAACATACTTCTTTGCTTGCGTGTACAGTCTCTTCCCTCTCTGCGACTCTTCAAATGGAGCGTGTGTGGGACATGGGAAGTCAAGTGGACAATATGTTGCTGTTGAAGTAGTTCACCTTTTGGGAAGAACCTTGAGTCATACACTCATTGTTCTCTTATCAGAACATTTTTTTTAATTAGTATGATTTTTTTTTTTGCATTTTAATGCCATGCAGCATAAGAAAGGTTAATTAAAGTTGTGACTGCTACAACAGTGGACCATGCATACTCCATTCAAAAGCACTGTCTCTTTATGAAGGGACACATAATGGCTGAATAGCAGGATTTACGCTCCTGAGTACTAAATATACCTTGAACTGGCACTTCACTGACAATTCACTGCAGTTTGACTACCAGCATGCTGATAAAGGTACAGTTTGTGTAGTCTCAAATAGCTCCGCTGTTTATTCAGTAGTTCAAACAGGTCTGGTGTTGTGCTCAATGACACTGGTGGTCTATGATGTCAAAAGCCCAATGTTTTCATTGCATGATGCACACTGAATGCATCTTCACGCTTGTCATTGCACGTTAACAGACATCAGCGGGTTAACACATCCAACATTTGTTCTGTGGTATGAAACATCCTGGCAGCTGTGTTTTGGACTGCTATTGGCTGTCTGACTGTTTCAGTTCAAACTAATTAATCTGTGACTCTATCTGCAATGTAGCCAGTGTGTGCTGGACGTATGTCTCAGGGACACTATCTTCTTAGATAGCTTGTTAGCTGCCCGGCTACATGCATGAAGACGAGCGACAGAGAAGTAGATGCGATGAGCGCCAGCTGAGCGTGGGTGACGCAGGTGCACTGGGTGCTTTAAGTTGAGCTGCAGGAACAGTAGCTCTTAAATCTGCATACGGCTTCAATGGTTGTTGTTAATCACTGTTCGACCTAACTGCAGCTTCTCTGTGCGCTGAAAATGACATCAGTGGGGCGGATAAATCTCGCTCCTAATAGGTTGGGAGCAAAATAACCCCCTTTCCAAATGGTCCTTTTCTAACATGAGCACAATAACATGTTGAATGAATTCAGTGAAATGGTATTTAGTGTGATTATCACACCTAATCACCTCTGGGGACATCTGGGAACCCAACATCTGGGAGCCGCTTCCTTTTCAGCCGCTGAACTATAAACCCACCACAGCTTTTAGAGTTGACTTAGCTCCTTTTAGCTCACAGTGAGAGAGTGACAGCATTCTCTGTTTAAACAAATCTGTTGTGAGTGAAAAAGATCCAAGAAAGCAACATAATGAGTGACATAAGTATCACATGGGCAGACATGCCTTTATTGTAGCACTTCAACATAACATGCTTATCATATATAGTGATCTTGTGTTAAAGTAGCTGGACGTTACATTTTTTTTAGTTAAAAGATATTTTCTATTCATTTTTTTTAGTTAGAAAATCTGTTTTGTGCGTTTTATATTTTAAGTACACATAATTCACTAAACTCACATATTAACACAAACAACTTGAGGCCTTTACGTTCACATAAATGTTGTCTTTTCCAACATATCACCATATCTTTTCATGTAAAGACAACCAGGTTGTATTTTTTTCTTAATTCAGCGAACTGATCATTTGTATCCATTCACACACCAAAGTGGTGGAGCTGCCAGCACCTTGCATGGCGGCTCCTGTTGACCTGCTCTTATGTCCTGAGCCACAGCCACTCATTTATTTAGCCAGTTATTTTACCTGATATCAAACAGTTCAACAACTGGGAGTTTCTCTACTAATGAGTAGAGGAATGTGTCTGGTTTAAGTAAATAAATGAATGATTAGATAAATAAATGAATGAAATAATGATGGTGACACGCAGCACTACTGGCGACATTAAAGGAGGTGACGTACTGATGTATGGGGACTTTACTCTCATCTTACTATCATCAGGGTGTGATCCATGTGAATGTTGCCTGATGCTAATGCTGTTTCAGACTAGCTAAAGTCGTGTACTGCCAGTGGCTGCAAAGACAAGCAGCTGAAAAATTGAGTCAGACACAAAATGCATGGTTTACTATAATCAAATAATAGCATCTGAGGAAGGCTTTAAACTGGATCCTGTCTGATTCTGGCTCTAAGTCTGTTCTCCTTGACTCAGCCACAGGGTTTCATGGTGTTTTTCTTAATCTGTTTTCCTGCAGGTATATTCGGTCGGAGCGCTCAGTCATCCTCATTAACTTCTGCCTCTCCATCATCTCCTCCAACGCCCTGATTCTCATCGGGCAGACACAGACACGGAATAAGGTAAAGACCACTGTACCAGTTTCTATATTTATATGTGGCATTTTCACAGTGATGCACTTTGCCTGATTCATTAAGAGTTACTTTGTTTTCCTCGTCTTTTCCTGCTGTTTCAGGTGTTATGCACCCTGATCGCTGCGTTTCTTCACTTCTTCTTCCTGTCCTCGTTCTGCTGGGTTCTGACGGAGGCGTGGCAGTCGTACATGGCGGTGACGGGCCGCCTCAGAAACCGCATCATACGCAAGCGTTTCCTGTGTCTCGGCTGGGGTGGGCCTTTTGTCTGCTGTCCGTCACATTGTCCATCTGGTCTTTTCTCATTTCTGCTGTGTAAATGTTTATTATTGTTGCCCCCCCCCCTCCTCAGGTCTCCCTGCCCTAGTAGTGGCGATCTCAGTGGGATTCACCAAGGCAAAGGGATATGGAACACCAAGCTAGTAAGCATGCTTTCCTATAGGTCCACTGTTGTTGTGTATACGTCCACCTCTTTAACTATTGATGCAGGGATATTACACTTGGTTTGGGGTTTACGTCTGCAGCATAATTAACCTCCCTCCTTCTCTGTCTCATCTATCTTTTACCATCCTTATTCTTGTCATGCATACACTACTCTACCTTTCACCTCATTCTGTCTCTCCTCTTTACAACCCTTCATGCCCACCCTTCCCTTCTCTGCCTCGTTCCCTCATCACGTTCATTTCTTCTGATTACATCTCTCTGCATCCGTTTTTTTCCCGCTCCACTCTTGTAGCTGCTGGTTGTCTCTGGAAGGAGGTCTTCTCTATGCATTTGTTGGACCTGCTGCAGCTGTTGTCTTGGTAATTCCTCTGTCCTTTTTAGTCAGTCTGTGTGGGTTTGCTTTCAAAACCTCGGCACTAAGTCACATTTAAAGCAATAAGAATAGCTTAAGAAAGCATATTTGATCTGCATGATATTAATGAGACATATCGATATTATTAAAAACACAAAATAAAATAAAACACTGCATTAAAATGAGGAAAAATGAATAGAGTGAAGCTCATCAGCAGTCCTGCACATAAATAAATACAAAAAAAGTCACATGGCCCTGGACTTCCCTGACTCCCCCTTTCTTTGTTTACTTCCTCACCTTTTTCTCTGCCTCTGTCTTTCCTTATCTACTTCTTCAACAATGCTTCCCTCCCTTCTTCTTTCCTTGTTTGCTCCCTTCTTCCCCCTCCTGCCTTTACCTCCACTCGTGTTTCTCTACTTCTGTCTTTTCTCCCCAGTCTCCACCTTTACTTGCTAACTTCCTTATGTAGTAATGTAATTATATAACAGTTTCTCTACAGGTAATAGTCCCCCCCACCCCACCCCACCCCTCACCGTTTACTTTATCTTCTCTGCTTCCTTCTTTCCTTCTCTGCCTCCTCTCTTCATGTTTACATCCTCCTTTCCACCCCTGGCTCTCCTCCTCTCCTTCCCTCATGTAGTTCCCTGCCTTAATGATTTCCTTCCCTTGGTCTTCCTTGCATTGCTTACTTCCTCCTTTTTTCCCCCTGCCTCCCTGTTCCATGTCAGTTTCCTCCTTTACCTTATGTATCTCATCTTTTCCTTCCCCACTTCTTTCTCTGCTTCACTGCCTCTGTCTTTACTTCTTTACTTTCCTGCCCCCTTCTTTCCTTACTAGCCTTTACCTTTATCTGCCTTTTCCTTTTTCTCCTTCCCTTTTCCTCCCCTACTTTTTTCCTTTCCTTCCCTCATTACCTTTTTTACTACCTCTGTTCCTCCCCTGCTTTTTCTTCTGTCCTTCTTTACCTCCCTTTTTTCTTCCCAACCTCTTGTTCTAACACCTACTTATTATTTATACTTTGTTATTAAGCGCTCATAGCGTATCATTTCTGAACGTCTGCGTAGCTAAAAATACGATCAAAAGGAGCTAAATTTAACTGTCCACTAAGTGCAGTATAGATCACTGTTTATTTTATCTCAGCGTTGACAATAAGAAACCACTAAAGCACCCTGTATTTTTAAAATGTACTACCCAGACAACTACCATTCAAATCACTTTAAAAAAAATACCAGCTTCCTGTTTGATAAAATATTAATGTTGACATAATTCTAGCTCATTTTGTGATCTAGCTACAATAAAGCCCAGCTAACTGTAACATAATCCTGGTGATTTAGTGATGTAGCCCTCCATGGTATGATGTGTAATGTGCAAGTTTTACCACTGTACAGTAGAAGATAATGGACTGTGCAGCAGTTAGATTCATAAATTGTAGATTATACACCTGATGTCTTTATTAGAATGAGTAAAGCGTCGCAACAGTTTCACTTCCAGTTTCTTACAGCTGCTGTTTAAATTAGAGCCACTCCTAGATTGACCATAAGAAATCATATAGAGACAAATTCGTGTATAAATCGTCACCTCAGTTCCCCTGATGTTCATCCTACATCTGAGCTAAATCACAGACATAAAGCCTGTCAGGTCTCACTGATCAAATCTATTATGTACACTTTTAGCGGTTCACTTTCCAGAGCTTCTTTGCCGCCTTCTCACCCACAACTGAACAGCTTGTTTTGTGTATCCTTTTCGCACAAGCTGCTTCACTAATAAAGAGCCACTGCTCCAATTGGCACCTGTACAGGAGGCCCGGCCCACTCCGAGCAGCATCGCAGTGGCTTCTGCAAGAGATGTTTATAGACTCTGAATCCTCAAAGCAGTAAAATTGTAGGAATTACTACAGTCAAGAATGTCCCCCTCCCCCACCGTTGATTTC
Organism: Pempheris klunzingeri; assembly: GCF_042242105.1. Taxonomy (NCBI): domain Eukaryota; kingdom Metazoa; phylum Chordata; class Actinopteri; order Acropomatiformes; family Pempheridae; genus Pempheris; species Pempheris klunzingeri. Next base: position 3,224,303 of record NC_092019.1, on the reverse strand, counting down.
ACACAGCTCATATTTTATGCATGTTTTTTTTCAGCATACTGTCTATATTTAAAGATGTATTTATATGTTAGCAATCCATCGTTTCGACTATGTTTTACTTCTCATGCTTCATTGGGTGCCTGATTTCTTTTGTCTCTTTTAAACATTTAAAATGATACAGTCTAGTATTCACAGCCTACAGTAAGTACAGCTAGAGTGTGTGTGTGTGTGTGTGTGATGACATTTATGAGCATGCTGCCACCATCATCTTGTCCTGACGAACATCGTCATCATCATCATCATCATCAGAGTAGAGCTGCATGTTCTGAAGTAATCAAACTGTCTTTGCTCTGCTTTAATCTTGTGCCTCTTCTCTTTGGCAGGTTAACATGGTTATTGGGATTCTCGTTTTTAACAAACTGGTGTCCAAAGACGGCATTACTGATATGAAACTAAAGGAGAGGGCGGGGTATGCCTTATACCACACATCCATTTTACACAGTGACCTATAACCAGCCTCATGGCTCAGCAAGGGGGAGGGACTAGTGCAGCTATTGGAATTATCCTTGGTCATTATTTCAGACTTTGGCTAATTGGTTGAAGATGACACTTCATTTTTAATACCAGGGGATGAGGAGGACTAGAAAGAAAGAAAACTGAGAAATAAGACTGAATTCAATTAAGATAAAATGAGAAACCAAAAGCAAAGCTGTTTTCTCTCTGTCGGTAAGACTATGATCAATAATTACTGACTATGAACTAAATCAAGAATGTTAGGAAGTACAAGAGAGATGTGGGGAAGGCTGTCTGGTTATTGGTCCTGCGCTGACTGAGTAAGATGATGACTCATCTCATTGCTTTCTTTTAAGTTTCAAACGTGTCGCATTTTCCTCCAGCTGCTCTTTGTTTGCAGGTGTTGCTATTGATGTAAAGTTCTGTTAAACCATCCGTGTCTTTTTTCTCCTGTTTGGTTGTTTCCACTAAAGGGAAGCAGGGCGTTTAAAGAGCAAGACCCCCACAAGAATATACATTGGACCCAACAAAATATACAGTGTTGTCATTATCAGTAGAACCAGTGGCCGGAGCTCCAAAAATAAAACCTATTTTTGCAGTAAACCATAGTTTTCCCCGAAAATCGACCTTTTTGCTACAAAGCTACATTTTGACAAAAAAAAAAGAATTAAGAAAAAGAACTAACCCTGACAAACCAGTTTGCCTTTTGTAAGAGGAACACCCAAACATTTTGGAAGAAACACTGGACTGAATAGAGTCCTACCTAGAATGAAACAAGATGAGAAGATCAATAGTTTAATCTCTGACTTTGGTGTGGACGTCGGTCCAGAATGTGTTTAGCTTTGATTAGACCAAAGACTGAAAGCAAGAAAAAATGCTTTCTTATCAAATCAAAATGATGAAACAACTGCAGCCATTATTTCCTGTGTAAGCCCACACATCTCCAGCGATGTGATTGTCATTGTTGTGTTATTCTGCACAGTATGCACACAGGTGGCATGAGTTTACCAAATAATATGCCAAATAATGACATTTTACGAAGCGGGCATAGTGTGTTTCAATTAAGGCCCCCAAATTATCAACGTGTGGCCACCACCGTGTGGGCTCGACACCTTCAAGGATAGGTACAGTGCTCTATTAAGTTAAAAGTTGGATATAAGAAAACCTATATTGAAATTAATCTATGCCATTTGGCTGCTGAGATCAGATTTCAAAACACCGTCGGTCAAACACATGCGTACCCTGCTCCCCTTTACACCGCAGGCTGTTATGTCTCCATTGGCATTGTTGGTGCATTCAAATGTTATTTTCTTTCTCTCTCTGAAAATGTTTGCTTTCTCCAATGATCTCTCTGTTCTACTGTACTTGTTTTTGCTGTCTGAAATGTTATGTTTGCGTTTGCACAGAATCCCCTCTCTCTCACTCAGGGCTCTCCAATCAGGAACACATCAGTCTCAGAAGCCCCCTTCCATGTCATCAGTGATTGGGTAAAAAAATACCTGCCCATCCCACCCTCTTCTTAATGTATGGCTACCAGCCCTGCCCATCACCAAACCTGCTGAATCCTGTAGCAAGCACCTCTGATTGGCTTAGTATTACTTCCTGCCTATTTACCTCACTATTTCACTTGGCCTTGCAATACATGCTACTTCCTGTTAGCTGGATAGAACGTAACACATTACTGCCTCGGGGTTCTCACAATTTCTGGAATGCTTTTAGTGTGATATTTTAACAATAACACTTACTAGTCGTAGCACATTAATATTAATATTTTCTATTTACTTGGAATGATGTGGGCATGTGTGTGTGCGAGGTCATGATTGCATCTATAGGTTGTGTATTATTGCGACCGACTGAGTAACATGTAGAAACTAAAGTTGTCTGACAGTGAGGACTGGTCAGATTGCTACTTGACTTTTATCAGCCTTCCTACAGTCTAAACTGTTCCGTTTTGTTTAGTAGTTTGTCACAACCCAAGCTCAGACAGTAGTGTCTCAGTTGTAATAACATGATTGGTGGGACTGATGTGAGTGTGGTGATGGACTCGGAGCCAATACGAGTATTACTGAACTGATATGAAGTTCATACTTGCTATTGGTTTCATTAAGTCTCACCTCAAGGTCCACTTAATACTCACAACTCACGGTCCTCATTGTCGAAGCACATTCTTCCCATTCAAGAGGGCATTCTGTCTTTAGGGTGTATCGGCAGAGGGCTTAAGGTGTCCAATGGTTTGTAGTTAATTGCTGAATCCTCGGTTTGTTAGATGTCAAACAAAGGCTGGTTGTGGGTCTTGTGAAAGGTGGACTGTAGCTACCTGTTGAGTGTATCTGCACCCTAGGCTCCATAGATGCATGTGCCTGTCTTTGGGATAGTGCATTACATCAGAACTAGCACAGCCACAGCTAGGTTAGTCTCTGTTAAAGCAAAGCTTTGGGTAGATATGTTCACTTACTTCCCTCTTACTTCTCACAGCTGCCGTTTTGCTGTTGAAACAGAACATCAAGTGAAACAGTGAGCACAACAACCCTTGCCATTTTACAAAAATAGTGTGAATAGAAAAAAAACTGATGGGCGATGGGTGTCACTGAACAGGCCTAATGAGATCCGTCCACCACTTACCAGGTAGCCCAAATATACCTCTAGTCAACCATATCCTGTTCCAGGAGGATCCCACAGCATTTACAGGACACATATAATAAATTCTTCAGTGCACTCTGATCCCACCCCTGGGATCTCTTCCCTGTAACACCTCTACAAGGAGACTTCAAGGAGCCATCCTGATTAAATGCCCTACCACCTCAACTGGCACCTTTCAATGTGACAGACTATGAGCTCCAGTGTGACCTCCTGTAAGATATCTGATCTGCTAGCACATATACTAGTTGGTTCACTCCAGCCAAACTGTGGGAAATTCAAAAGCCTGTGCGGGGATATGACACATGAGTGTCTGATGGCTGAGCCTGCTGCCATATGGTCCCGTCAGTATCAACCGAAAAGACCATGGGGTCAACACCATGTGGGTTTATCCTCAGCAGAGAATCCAACACCTATCAGGGGAAGAGAAGTCAGGCAATAGACCAGTTGATATGTTATAAGACTTCTCAACCAATTTAGCACTTATTTTGTTACACAGTCTTCCTTTTTGTCAAAACCTGGGACCCACAAAGCAACATAGTTCAAGAGTGGGGTGTGTCGTGCTATTAGTAGTTTGTAGGGATCTGGTAATCTCACATTTACATTTACAGACTCTCAGTCTTAAGCCCCAACCCACACTGAGTCAAGTGAATCACTTGAGGCAGTTTATCAGATTTTACACAGCTCCCTCCGAAAAGCCACAAGCTACTCGTACTCCCCAAGACCTGTGGAGAGACACCACTGTATGGTGTTTCCCTTTAAATCATAAAGGGGCAGGCACATTCAAAAACTGCTTATCAGCTGATTGGATGAGCCATCTGTGCTTCAACGTCTAATACTTCACCCAATCAGACCAACAAACCTTAGTTAAAACTCTTGCCAAAGCCAGTCAGGAGAAGTGCTGTTCGTTGCTCTTTTTTCAGGGAAGAAATACTCAGATATAACTGTTGCTTTAGCAGCACCTGCGCTAACCTTTTAGAAGCTGCCATTGTTGCTTCTTGCACCTAAACCCTGCCTGTAGCTTAGGCTGATTGGTCCAAACCACTGTGGTTCATCCACAAGCACAAACCCTTGTGGTGATTACACAAGGGTCTTCTGTTCTGTCTCTGTTGCCCAAAAAAGGAAAGAAAGTCTAGTGTTTTTGATTCCACTTTGGTGACCACCCTCCACCCACTCACTTCTCTTGCCTGTCAACCTTTCTCAAGGTTCAAATGCAAAACATGTTTAATGAAGCTAATTAATTTGTGCAGCATCTAATTAAGAGCGCAGCAGCATCTGCACCGGGCCGCTCTGCTCACACCTCGGAGACGGGCCTCACTGCTGAGTTTCCTTTTCCTCCAAAATAATGGACTAATTCACTGAGAAAATTAAAACAGACATGAGAGGCAGGCATCATTCCAATCAGCTCAGGAGCTTGTTTCATCCTTAACGAACGTGTGAATGGTTTCCATCATCAAGCCTGTGTATTTACAGGTGGTTATAGTAGGTTAATCAAACATTAAGCTTTTAGATGAAAAGGCTTTTTTGGGTACTTCAAATCTCCATTTGATGCAAAGCTTTGGAACATCTTGTAAAGCGTACAGAAGAAGGTTTAGGTTTTGAGACTCCTTCTGATATTTCTGATATTTGTCCATATTGGATATTTATTTATTCGACTTGATGCATCCAACCCCACCCACCCAACCACCCACCGTTTACCTCTTGATCCTTATGTCCAGAGAAATGGTGTTGTATTTCAAAAAGTCTTGATTGCTTTTTAATATCACTGCCTACGGCCTACATTTAGTGGCTGTATTGCCCTTTTACTTGAAATTGAATTTCTACCATTATGTGATTTTTAATCCAGGCGTCCAGGGGCTACAAAAATCGATTTCCTCAGCTCTTCAGCTTTAATTGTTGTTTAGCAGGAGGCCATATGGTAACAGATTAGTTTGTTATTACTTGTCAATATCTCCCGTGTTCTAGTCAGCCTTTGTCTGGCAACGACACTGGAGAGTTACGCGGATTATAAATGGAATCCTGATGGTTTGGGGAGTTTTGGGAGCTTTCGGTGTTGAAGTGATTGTGTGTAGTATCTTGGTGATCATATCCGCTAGTCATCATTGCTATCTTACTGGGCGTACACCGTTGGAAAAACATATGGAAAGTTAATCCCCTTTCTATCGTTCAGTGAACTCATTAAAAGCAAAATCCACGTAAATATCAGCTTGCAGTAATCCATTGGATCCATTTTGCATTTTTATCTCCTTTTTGTATACAACTGGCCAGATGCAAATGATGTGGCACCATACATTTCTTGTACTGCAGCTATAATGGAATTTGGAAAGAGGAAATGCTTCAGCGATCTAGAAAATCAATAATAAACATCAGGTTGGCGTCAGTGCCAAATTCACACAATGTTTTTACTTGCGACTGACATTCAGTACACAAATAGGGTGAATTCAATAAACAAATTATAACGACACAAGTTGAAGGAGGGTATCTGGGAATAAAGTTACAAAGTGGGGGGAGCTACTACTGTGGAAGTTCCTTTCTTTCATCCATTATCTTCCGCTGAGTTGTTCCTTGAACAGTATTGTTCCTCTTGAATCTGAGGTTCAACAATCGAGCCTCCTTTCCAGCACCCAGGAGAAGACCTTCCCGATTAACACGACCACAAAGTCGATCATAGATCTTTGGCCTATGGTGGTCTGGTACCATGCACACTTATGCTTGAACATGGTGTTTGTTCCTAGCACAGAAGTCCAATAACAAAGCACCACTGTGGTTCAGATCAGGCAGGCTGTTCCTCCCAATAACCCCCCCTCCAGGTTTCTCCAGCATTACCTACATGAGCGCTGAAGTCTCCCAGTAGAGCTATGGAGTCCTCAGACGGAGCCCCTTCCAAGATGCCTTCCAGAGACTCGAGGCTGGATGCTGTGAACTGCTATGTGGTGCATAAACACACACAACAGTCAGAGCCCGGCAACCTGTAGTTGCATGGAGGCAGCTCTCTTGTTCACCGAGGAGAACACCACCACAGTGGTGCTCAGCCGGGGACTCGTGAGTTCAAACATAATCACTTTGTCTCCTGGATAATTCACAGATATTACCGGTTTATGTTATGGTCATTGATTTTAATTATTTCTACATAGTTTCAGAGAAATCAAGTTGTTTCCATCAGTTTGGTACGGCAAATTAATTGAAACATTATTTCACCCCTGAGTGTCTGGCACTTATGCTAAAGACAAAGAGAAGATACGAATCACCACTGAAAAGCATCACATCACTAAACATGAGCAGTTAGATGAACAGGTTCTCAACAAACCTCCAGGTTAGTAAAGGTTATTTGGAACAGGAAATAATGGATTTTGCCTTGATAGATTTTGTCTGCCTGTCTGAGCACTCATGTTTCATGTGAGCCAGGGCCACAAAATACAAATGCCAAACCAAATACGATAGTTTTCTACAGATCTTTATGTACATTGGCCTTAACCCTTGACTTGTGATTGTATTGAAGTATTTGCCAGATATTTTCAATCACAATTGCTCATCTTTTGTACAGATAATTGTACAAAGGATCCAGTGCTCCAACCAACATACCATCTCTAAGTCACATAGCGTTGTCTACACTATGCAGTAAATGAACGGGTCTTTTACTTTGTGGACTCTATAATAACTCCCTCCACTTGGCAGCTCAATGGGAGAGGGAGTGGCTGGTTGAGGGAATGCTGTCAGTTTATTAGTGATTAAATTGCTTGTCGTAATTTAACACCTGTAATACAGTGAATGTGTTGCCGTTATGTAACCCTTCCATCACAACTGAGACAGGATTGTTCCTTTGTGAATGCTTTGTAATGGCTGATGGAGCCCATTGCTTTCACATGTGTGTATGTGGATTCATGAGAGTGAAGGTTTTGAGTTGTCTGTTAGTGTAAACCTTTATGTTAGAGCGTGACATCGTTCCAATTAAAAAGTCAGCGCAGATCGAGTTGACCAGGGGTGAGGCACATCCAGCACACCATCATATTCAGCAGAGCAGAGACGTAAATCCTCTACATGCATATGAGTCGCAGAAATGAGGCATTGAGATGACGCCTTTTTTGTATTATAAGCAGATAAATGGTTGAGTGGATGAAATGCTGAGAATGCAGCGAGGAGTCTTAGTTCCCTCAGGCCATCAAACCAGTCATTTGTGAAGAGAATCAGACACCATGTGTAACACGGAATATCCACCAATGGCTATGTCTCGGCCCCACCTCCCCTGTCCCCTGAGTCACACACAGGTAAACCACAAAAGCGCACACAAAACTCCGAGCTGGAGTGTAGCCCTGAGAGAGAGATTGTGCGAGAACACTGTGACTCACTGTTTGCGTGACTGTTTGTGCGTGCTCGCGTGCGCACGCGCATCAGTGCGAGTCTGTGTGTAGGTGCATTTGTATCTGTTTGTGTATGTTACAGCGTGTTAATTTGACTTTGCAGTCAGATGACAGTGCCACTGTACAATATGACGCTCAAATGTGCCAAGTGCGGAGTTATCTCTTCGGCTGACGTTTCCACCACAGCTACCAGTAACGCCATGTTAGTCCCGCTAATTATTTTTCCTTAACTCTTCTTACTTCTGCTCTCTCCTCCACTGTATGCCTCCCTTCTTCTCCCTCACTTGATTGGTTGTTTTTCCTTTACCCTTCTGTCATTTTTCCTTCTCCCTGGTGCCCCGGCAGGGAGGAGTTCACTCAATATGAAAGGCTCCTGAAGCTTATGTGCTGCTCCTGAAAACAAACTGTGTTAACTGTATACATGTAAATGATTATGCTTATGTGATTGATATCTGAATGAGTGTGTGTGTGTGTGTGTTTGTGGGTGTGTTTGTCCTTTAAAAGATCATCACAAAGCTGATTAGAACAATTGTTGAAGGGGCCATGGCTTTATATGCTGAGAGGACAGCAATACACTTTTATTGTCTGTGTGTGTGTGTGTGTGTGTGTGTGTGTGTGTGTGTGTGTGTGTGTGTGTGGCTGTGATATATGAGATGGAGCCTAGATGGATCATTTGCATTATTATCAACCTGGGCCTCTATTTCCTACTTTTCTCTATAGTTCTATTAGAATCTGATTGTAATTGTAGGAGTTAATTGTTGAGTTGCAGTCATCTGCTTCTGTTCTTTGCAGGGAGTGCTGCTCTCTACCATCATCCACAAACACAACCTCTAAATAGTTTCTCTGTTTTTTTCAAATAGCTGTGACTGAGCAATTAATACACATCATTTCACCTCACAGTCTGTATGTGACATTGTTGACCCACTTCACACACATCAGACACCTGTATATTCTCTGGTCAGTGGTTGTTACTACTTTATGTAGTAGGATGTGTAAAAATGCACATAAATATACATTAAAAAAAAAAAAAAGAAATGAGTCACCCACATACACTGCAGCAGATGTTTTAGACCGTAGTTGGACAATATGACAACATGATACATCCACTGTATCCACATTTACTCCTCTTTCATGCCCTTGTATTTGTTTGCTATGTTGATTACAGTGTCTCTTCTTAATGATATAAATGAAATAGACCACACTTTTAAATAAGTCCAACTCTTAGTCCCGATCGTCTTTCCTTCCTGTGTGTAATCTATTTCTTACGAGGTCTCTTTCTAAATGATATGAGTAGATCTAAATATAATATGTAACAATTCTAAATATTCAAGAAATAATGTTTATCCTAGTTCCGTTATGGTCCCGTAACCACTCTTCAAGATATTGCCTTACTCCTGCTTATTATCAGTTTGCTGTGTTGCACACTTGTCTTTTCCTATTGGAAATGATGTGAATATATTGGAATATAATAGGCAACATTTTAAAATGTCCACATTATGTTTATTCCTGTTCCATCAAGCTCCCATAGCTTTTATTGTTGCCAGCCTTGTCCCATCCCATTTCACTCCTGTTAACAATCACATGTAAAGTAACATTTAAATACAGGATTGAATTAGTCTGGGCTGGCCAACATTAATGGATTACACCCACTACATGTTATCACTCCTGTTTTATGCTTGTGTTTCACTAGTTTGCAAAGCCAGGTGAAGATAGTTATTATCACTAAGAGGCTGACGGAGTCTGTAGTTCACTGAAAATACCACAAACACGAATAAAGTTAGTTTTAGTAGCATAATTATGCCACGTGGGTGTCACTGAGTGAATGACTGTGTTCTAATCACTTATAGGTTTGATTAAATGTTTCCTGCCTCCAGTGGGTTGTATTGGAGAAAAGCACTCCCTGCAGACGGAGCAGATTTTTAGGTCTACAGTCATTTTGGCCACAAATAGCGAAGTATGGAAATGAAGGTCCAGACTGAAAATAACTTGAACTGTCCTTTAGGTAGGACTCAGCCCTTTTGAAAGCAGCACTGATGTGTTGTGCCAATTTTCAGCCTCTTTAACACTGACCAATTTCATACCAAAACTATGTCCCAGGTCCTAAGTATGTCCTGTAGAGTGTTACTGTGGGCAGGGTGGAAAAGCCTCTCAGACAAGATTAACATAATGAGACAAATCATCATTTGTCTAATTTAAAATGAGGTCAAGGAAAATAATTTTCCTGTCAAGTACCAGAGGTGGAAAGTAACTAAATACTTTTAATGGGGTTTTAGAGTCGTTTTACTGCTACTTTGTTTGTGGTTTTCCTTTTATTTGACTACATTTTGGAGGGACATGTTTACGTTTTGAAGTTAATACTTTATCTGTTACACATTTTAGTAAATTAAACACAGATTGTCTTATTAAAGGCAAAATAGACGGTGAGCTTTAGAAAAAGGAGGTGCACGGATAGTGTTTAAATATGACAATTATGACAAATAGACAATTTTTTATAATTGAAAATGTCTTTAAAAGCATTGGGTGGTTTGTTTCAAAGTCTTTTTTTTAATAAACAAACATTTTTCTGTCTCAATAGTTGAAATATTATCTTGATAGGTGGTAAATTATGAAAATGTTTATTTCCCCCCATTAATGTGTATTAGTGCATGATGTGTAGTGATTGTGTCGTCGTAGCTTGAATAGTAATGTTATGTATGAAACCTTTGCCCACCTGCCTCATTTATTTCTATTTGGATGCTGATTTAACAGGCAGATAATGGTGTTTTCTGATATTTAAATGTTTCATTAACGCATCATAAGACCCATGTGTCCCTTCAGTTTATTAGTCCCTCCAGCAGTACGTTTTACTGTTACACCAACTACAGCAATGAAATTGTGTAGGTTTATGATACAACAGTAGTTTTTAAGTTTTTAAATAGTGGATATACTTTATTTGAAGCAGGGATACATCAGAGACAGGCTGTTATTTTGTTATTCATATACCTACGTCTTGTTAAAGACAACTTTAACACTGATTCTAACACTGCAACAGTGCCAACAGAGATGCTGTTCTCACTCTCAAATTCATTCAAATCCCTTTAACTTATCACTTTTTAAAAAAAATGTGTTCAGTGTTAAGCTGCTGTCAATTAAACTCAACACTTCTTGCACAGATCTTAAAGATTAAAAAGGATTGTAGCTGCCTGAGGGTTATAGTCCCTCTTTTTCTGGGCTTTTAATGTGAAATGTGTGCATGAAGCAGCAGCTAGCTTCACTGATCGGAAAAACAGCAAAGTAGCAGCAATTAGGAATAATGAGTGAGAAGAGTTTTTGTGCTCAAACAGAAGATTTACTTTTAATGACAGGACTTGTTCTGCAGAAACGTATGTTGTACTAAATGTATCATCACATCGAGGCAAACGTTTGAATGCAGTACTGTTGCTTATAATGGTGTAGCATCATTGCATGTACCATCAAATCTTACTCTAGTAAAGGTGTTTAGTACCTCTTCCACCTCTGGAATATTCTCTTAACTGAAAATAAATCACCCATTGAATAGGTTGAGAAAAATAATCAGAGTGAAAGATAATTTCATGCCACTCACACTGGGAGTATTTCTTTATTCCTGATGTGCATTTTAGAGCAAACGGAATGAGTCATAAAAAAAAAACAAGAACGTCAAAGTGGGAGCAAAAATATGGACAGCGGGATTGACATGTCTCCAAACTCTACCTCTTTCTCTCTCTCTCTCTCTCTCTCTATTCCTGTCCTCCTCTGCTCTGCCTCTTCTGTATGTCTTTGCATTCTGTTTCAGCCTCATTACACTCGTTTTTTCCCCACTGCTCACCCTCGCTCCTCCTTCTCTTTCCTGTGGCACTAGATCCTCTATGGTTTGACTGAGCCATCTTAAACATACATGCATGTAATATATGTGAATTCTAAACATATATATCTGCAGATAATGGATGTATGTTTTTGTTTGTTATAGTAACATAATTATTTGTTGTGATGTTATGTATTTATGCATGTTAGAGTTGAAGGCTGCTAACACTATGCTAACAGCGTGGGCAGTTATCAGGGTCAAGTAGGGGATGACGCATTACATTCTGTACTCTTTTATTGTTCCAAAGGAAAAGAAATCCTCTTTATTTCTTGAATTTGTTCTGTATGGGAGACTGTCTAAGATGTGAAAAATTTTAGCTAATGATAAATATGTCTTGCAGCATAATTGTTAGGAATCTTGCCCTCTGAATCTGAATATTGGTCCAGTGCCGTCCTTGACTGCGGTTCCCCTCCCGTCCTGCAGGGCATCACTGTGGAGCTCCTGTGTAGTTTTGCCCCTCCTGGCCCTCACATGGATGTCAGCCGTCCTCGCCATCACAGACCGGCGCTCTGCGCTCTTCCAGATCCTCTTTGCAGTCTTTGATTCACTGGAAGGCTTCGTCATTGTCATGGTGCACTGCATCCTGCGCAGAGAGGTTAAAATGACCCCTGACATTATATATGTGCACTTCTACCTGGTTTTCTTTATGGCTGTAAATGCTGTATGGCACTTAAATCTTCCTCTGAGATTCTTTATGTGGTGTTGTGGAATGCAGTTTAAGGTTTTCCCACAGAACAACCTGGGTATTGATCAGTTCTACAATAAATATCTGGGCAGAGGCTCGATTTTTGCCAGCAGCATATGAATGGTGATGTTGGACAGCTGATCTTTCATCCAGAGCAAACTATCTTGGCCACTGCTAGCTAAATTGGCATGAAATTTGGTCTAGATAACACTGGGTCCTCAGAGGATCCCTAACAAGTCTGATGATCCCCAGACTCCAGCACCACCATCAGCCCATCATTACCCTTTGATCAATTTAACACTCCACGGTCGATGATGACCATCATGGTCTTTTTCCACCATATATCCCACCAGCACTAAGATCATGATCTGTGCTCTCGTGGTCTGCTACAGGTTCAGGAGGCAGTCAAGTGCCGTGTGGTGGACCGCCAGGAGGACGCTAACGGGGACTCAGGAGGATCTTTCCAGAATGGCCATGCTCAGCTCATGGTATGAATATACATGTTTATTTTCTCTCTCTTCTCCCTCTTTTATTGTGAAATATTGGCAGGATGTGCACACGCAATACGATATTTGTTGTTTTGTGTCCTCAGACTGACTTTGAGAAAGACGTGGATATGGCTTGCAGATCAGGTAAGCTCCAGGTTGAGCGCGTTTGATTTTGTGTTTGTGTGTGTTTTTGATTTGACTTTGGGGGACTGCTGTTCAAACGTTACAGATGTCTCTTTGTGCCTCCTTTCTGTTGTTTGACTGCTTCGAATTCCTCAGCGTTGTCAGAACAGATGTGAAGCGTGTTCCCCCTCAGTTCTGCACTTGTGTCTCACAATCAACATCACAGCAGTCTCCCGTTGCCAAGGAGCTGTTTTGACAAGACATACAGCACATTACGGCTGCATAACGCAGTTTAGTCCACGCTGATGGGGGGGGGGGTGAACGTGTGCTGAGCAGTTACATGCAGATAAATAGGGCTGTCTGAGTCTGTCCTACACTGCCGCTGTATAATTAAGTCCCTCCCGACTGTGCCGCATCAGATACTGGCTCTCCTCTGATATCCGCTAGGAGTGAAAATCTGATTATCTCTTGAGACAGGATATCAAGAAAAGCATCTGGAGCAGAAAAGCTATTGAGACACAGACAAACCCGATCGAAGTAGGAGGAGGGAGTGACTGAAAGATATTCAGTGTTGCAGATAGAGCGTAGTCCATCCTGAACCTGGTGTAGGATATCCTACGCCCATCAGCCAACAGTTGTCATAGTGAAATGTGGTTAGGTCACAAGCCCAACGTCAGCTATGTCCTCCCAGTCAGAGACACTCATATCACATCAGAGATATTGTGACAAACATTTTTCTAGAGTTGTCATTTTGGAAGATCTGCTGTTGTTTGATTTGTCAAAACACTCAGATAATCACAGAATTTCACAGATATGGGTGTTTGAAGGGTGATAAACAGTTTTGGCAGTTTTGGTCACGTAGTGAGACATTTTTACTTTTATAAAATTGCCTTGTCGGTGCTCTCTGTGTCGGTGCTCTCTTGCAGATGTCTACGTTTTTATCATTTTAGGGCTTAACCAGTGTTAACACGGTGGTCCATACCTATAGAAGGCACTGATTCAACCATATCTGAGTTTTAGTAGAAGGTTGCTTCAGTATCTGTCCCACCCAGGGCCGGATTATTGACTGACGTAGCACCCCAAGTCACAGGTGTCCCAAAAGCCCTTAGTTTACTGTATATAGATAAACAGAATCAGCTAAAATCATTGCTGCGTCCTCTCTTATCTTGAGACCCTGTCTTGTTGAGAAGCCCTGTATCAAAACTCAATACATTTGTGTACCAACACATTTGTTTACTTGATGACAACAGTACACATGACATGAATGAATCTTGCACAGTGACACAGTGGTGGGGTGGAGGTCAAAAGGGACCCACGGGTAATGGTCCATGGTCCGGCTCTTCCTCTTAGACTGGTTCTCTGTCTTTCCAGGCACTATGAAGCGCTCATCTCTCCAGGGGGAGGAGAAGGCCTCCTCAGGGACGCTCACCCTTCAGAAGGGGTCTAACTTTAACACCATGCCGGCCAGCATGGCCAAGGTTCACCTCCAGAACGTGGCCGACTACACCAGCCACACTCTGACGCTGCGCCGGGAGAAGGGCGCCACTAAGGGAATCAGCACCGAGCTGCCAGGGGCCAAATCGATCTATATCTGTGATGGTGAACTCTTCAAGCAGCTGGATGGAGAGCTGCCTCGAGGGAACGGTGAGGGGAGCAGCTCTGACGGTGCCGGCAAAGGCCCGGGGTACGTAATTCTACCGACCAACAACACAGGCACCCTGAAGCCAGCGAAGGGTAAAGAGGACCAGACAGCCAAGTATAACATCAGCGTTGAGCAGTTGCCTCAGACCCGGCTCATCCACCTGGCTAACCCTGTCAGCGGAGAGCCAGTGGGCTTTGGGCTGAAGAGCCTGCCTGCTGACCAGATCAGTGTGTCATGCTCTGACAGAGACTCACCTGCACACAACCTGCAGAATATGCCCAGAGACTCCCAGGGGGCCAACAACATGGGCGATGGAGGAGATTCTGGAAACTCTGGTGTGATGTCCAAGAGTGAGACCGTCTCTACGCTGTCCATGAGCTCGCTGGAGGTAAGACAAGCAAAGTGATCAGCATGTTCTCGTTACAGTGATGCATTATCAGCCTCATGTTTCATACTTAAAATGCATGTAAAGATGTTTTTGGTGCCACAACCGATCATGAATTCTCAACAAAAATTGCATTTTATCATATTTTAGCAAGACACCTTTGTGTTCTCTAATCAGTTTCTGTTTTAATTTGCTCCTGGTACTTTTTGCTTTGACTGCAAATTCAAACTTTGTTTACTGATTACTTGATAAATTCAGATACATTCACAGCTATATCCCATCAGAACAACAACAAAGTGGTGCCATACTGACCGTTCTGCTAACCTCAGTTTCTCTTTTTATACTGTTCTCAATTAGTCATTAATTCTGATCACTTCTAATTAGATTTTAATGTGAAACGTCTGCAGGAAGTTGGGAGTTTCAGTGACAGCATTGGAAAAAATAGCTAAGTGATTGGAATAAATTAGTGAAATTAAGTGAAAAAAAGACAAACTCAGAGCAGCAGCATGCTGAGTATGACCTGACTGTCACCATACTGACTGATTAGTGCTGACGAAATGATTGTCACTGCATTTACCATAAGATCCATTATAGCTCTGAAAAATTCAACCTTCCCTGCGTGATAATCGGCGTCCAGACTTCATTTGTTCATACCATGGCTATTCTTTGAATACTCCGTTTGAGATAGTATCATTGTGGTGAACATCACTTTGTTCTCGTCATGTTTCCTCTTTATCATCACTCTCAATACAGGAACATTAGAGAGAAGTCCAAAGTAGCATTAGCTGCTGTGTTTCTTTTCTTGGCCATGTATCAATGTGAAGGACGCCGCTTTTAATGAGGGTTTACTGTTTTGCTAATCATCTATCATTTTTGCATGGACTACAGCTATTCATGTAGTAAAGTATAGTAAACTACGGTTACAAGTGATTATAGGGTTTTTTTTCAGAATTATCTATTCAGCATGTGTTGTGCCTCAGGCTGTGTCTGACCAACACAGCATCAGGGCAAGAAATGATTAACTAGGGAGCCACATATTAATAAAGTGAATATTAATGCCTAAAAACTAAATATAAGGAGAATTACTTAGATCACCCCGGGGCAGCACAGTGCTACATTTCTTGCATGCTTAGGTCGTGCAAAAAATGTAGCACAACCCAAGCCCCACCCCCTGATGCTAAAAATAATCCAACAAGCTCCCTTCTTTCATTCATAGCAAACACTGCATTCCACTATTTTCTGGCCCGATGTAAGGACGGCATCTTTAAAAAGGTTACTTTACACTCAGCTCCCGGTGCAGACAGCAGTGGCAGGATGAGACGACACAGTGATCAGCACACAGCGGCCTGGACATCTGCCTGCTGGTGTCTTTTCACTTCAGGGCAAAACACACTTCCATAATGCCGTGCGAGGCGGCAGCTGCCACAGCAACCGAGAGGCCTGAAGGTCAGGTTTTCCTTCACCACTCTGTGATGGAGGAGTTAAAGGTCATTCGGTCACAATCTGTTAACTGCAAACTTGTGCCAACAGGGTCAGAATGACCAGCAGCAAATCTTGTTTCCTCCCTCATGACTCACTGCTCTCCTCTGGGTCCCAGAAACACCCTTCCTTGACTGGCTGATGTGGAAATACACAATCAGAACAGTTGAGAAACACTCGAGCATTTGTCTGCTCACAAGGCACACAGTATCGAGACACATCTTTAATCTCTCTGTCTCATCTCCCCCCAGAGACGAAAATCACGCTATGCTGAGCTTGACTTTGAGGTAATTTTAGTCTCTTTGATTCCTACAGAGCTTTTTAGACTTTAGACCAAAAAGTTTATATGTCTCTTAGTTAGCTATTCAGACCTCGAGATGTTTGCATACATTTATCAGATTTATTTAAAGTTTGGGTGTGACTGTAGTGTTGAGATTCAAAACATTAAATGTGATGGGGGTAAAGTAGGACTAATAGTAGCCTGTGCTGTTTACCTTATACGTAACGTTCAATGTTCCTGTGTAGAAGATAATGCACACCCGGAAACGCCACCAGGACATGTTTCAGGACCTGAACAGGAAGATTCACAGTGCAGACAAGGATAGAGAATCTCCACCTGTTGACGCCAAAGCTGCCAAAAGATGGAGTGTGTCCTCTGCCAGCAGCGACAAGACCAACATGAGTGTAAAGAGTTTAACTTTATTCTGTTCTGCCCCCCCTCCCTCCCCCTATATCTAATGTTGTTCTCCTCTTCTCTTATCATTAGCACAAATCACCACACTTGAGTGGAGTTGCCTGTTTAATTATAAGTGTAGCCATTTTAAAGATTGCCTTTTTTTTATCAGCTTACATATCACTGCCAGCAGAAATTAGCTGTGGGTTAATTAATTGTGGGTGGGCATACAAACCACAACTACAAACTACAGACAAGTGCGCATTGTCACACTAAATGTAACTAAGGTACTCTCAAATTACACAAATGGTTTTACAAAACGAGGCCTCACAAAGATACAGCTTTGGGCCACCGGTCAGGTCGTAGTACAGGAGTGCAGCTACCGCTAAAGACTAGCCAAGTTCCAAAGCTACTGCAAATTCCCATTTGAAAGATTTGTTTTAATACTATTCTCAGTGCTTCTCAACATGAAATGCACTCCTCCACACTACAGTTTTCTGTTATGGCCATTAGTTTAATGCATTTTAACTTAAGTCTGTTACGGTGAGGAGCTGTAAAGATGAAGCCAGCCACGCGAATCAGAGAATTAAAGAATCTATATAACACAGTTGCTCATCTTACTGATGGTTAAGAGGTTCATCCAAGCATTAAAGAAGCTCCATCTGCCAGTCAACTAACAGTCTGTGTAGGAAAGAACAGGACAATATTCTCCCACTTTCTAGCTAATAATTAAATATTGAGGTTGAATACGTTATTCACACCAGGGGTTCCTTGGCAAGGCTATTAGCTAAATAATGACTCATATAGGTTCTTTTCCCCCCCACTAAACAATGGGAACTGGTTGGGCCTGGATTGGCTAGGAACTAGTCTCTAAACAAAGTCACCAACAGTAGGTACAGCAGTGAATCCATGTTGGCTTTGTAGCTGCAGTCATTCCATGGCAGCAGATGATTTCCTTTTCCTTCTGCTGCAAAAGCCCCAGATCTCCATTTGTTTCACAGCTTTGGAGCCAAGTCCAACTTCACAGCTCAAGGATGCGGCTATTTGACGCTGATAGTTTCAGAGTCCAGTGAGACTTTGGTGATAGCCCCGCGGACTGACACAGCATTAGCTAATTTCCTTATACATACATCCAATGTATAAGTGAAAGAGGCAGAGAGATCAACTTCTCCACTGTGGGTACAAGATGTGTTCTGAGGATGTGCATCAGCCACACTCATACTTGCATCCCAACCCTTATTAGTATGTCTAGCTTTTTCTTCTTTTTATTTTATTTGTTTTTTTTGCATTTACTCACTCAATCCATTGTATATCAGAAACTGTTTTAAAGGAATGGTTTGACATTTCATTAGATGTAATGTC
The DNA here is from genome assembly GCF_042242105.1 of Pempheris klunzingeri. Taxonomy (NCBI): domain Eukaryota; kingdom Metazoa; phylum Chordata; class Actinopteri; order Acropomatiformes; family Pempheridae; genus Pempheris; species Pempheris klunzingeri. Next base: position 3,206,117 of record NC_092019.1, on the reverse strand, counting down.
AGAGCTGGAGCTAGGAGGTGGTTAGCTTAGCATCAACACTGGAGCGGAGGGTAGTTAGTCAATGCAACCAGTTTGTAAATGTCCTAAATAATTGTTTTTATATTTCTATTTATGTATGAATTAAACAAATTATGTATACAAAGCATGTTAATTAGTGAGTTTTAAAAGTGTTGATAGATATTTTCTAACTTTAGACAGAGCCACGGTGGCTGTTTCCCCCTGCTAATCTAAACTAATTACCATAGCTTATTTTCTGAAATGTCTAATTATTCCTTTAAGAAATGTGGGAAATCGCTGAGGCAGACAGATAAAAGGCAGCGTGAGGTAAATTAGGTCCACCAAAACAACTCTTCTTCTGAAATACATCACAGACTACCTGAGGAAACAAGCTTTTCCCTTCTGTCCTTTTCCCATCAGGACAAGCAGCAGACCCCAAGTAAGAGGGCGTGGGAGGGCATCAGGAAGACCCACTCCCCCCCATCCTGGGTGAGGAAGGACCTGGAGACGGTGGCGGCCTCCCCTCTGGAGCTGCAGACGGTGGAGTGGGAGAAGACGAGCGCCACCATTCCTCTGGTGGGCCAGGAGATCATGGACCTGCAGACGGAGGTGTGACCCAGACTCGGGCCTCACACCTTCAACTTCCCTTTTTTCCAGTGCTCTCAGACAAACAAGCAGACACGCCACACACACTGCCCAGCTCTGTACTCGGACTAAGGCTGGACGAAGCCCACCGCGAGAGGGGGAGGGAGGGCGAAGAGGAGAGAGAGGCGCCAAAATATCCGAGAATCTATCAAACCAATTGAGGAGAGAACAGAACCAGGGTGTCTCTTTCTACGTTGTTTCATTTGATGTTTGGACAGTGTTTGTCTGCAAAATACTGGTCATCTTCTTGTAAATGGTCTCGGATACCACACTGGCTCACATGGGAGACAGCTTGCCAGAGTAGCAGATTCAGCTACTATATGTGCATCATATAGTCATGTAATAAACCGCATAGCAAAGGTAACCATGCAATGTTTACCCCTGAATTAAATGAATACAATGTAATAATCATGATTATGTCTCTTTTTTCACTGTTGAGAGTATCGTTGCATCACTGTTCTGCTCTCTCTTTCTCCTGATGAACGCTGATGTTGTTGCACAGCTCGAGATGCCTCTGGACTTTTTTTTTTTTCCTTCAATCTCAAAAGGGAAAACGAACAACGGTTTGAGGAGGCAGACTTCCAAACACACACCCATGTGCCCCCCCCCGATGCTGTTTACCCTCCCCGACTCGTCCCAATTCTGTTGCCTCTACCGCTTTATCCCACATGATCCTTGTGGGCCAAGGTCGGGAGGGGGGTGGGATAAAAAAAAAAATCGAAGGCGCCTCCCTGAGCCAAAATGGCATGTTGCCTTCTCATTGACGGACTCCTCAGAGACGGCAGAAAGCGGGGCCGGCAGGCTTTGTGCTCTGTTCGCAAAGCCCACCTCAACCTCAAAGCCGCCCGCAGAGGGACAACATGGACGTCACTGACAGTGCGTCCGGGGAGCAACGTTCACCAAACACACGCTGTTTGGGTCAGTTTATCAATGTACAAGCAGGCTTGGTACAGTAAACGCAGAATAGGATGCTGTTTCAAAGATGCTAAGGAAAAAGGTACTTGTGCGTGTATGTATGTGTGTGTTGAGTACTGAAAGATGAGTAAATGACTAGAAATATAAATATATATATGGTATGATGATTAAAGGCGATATAAACACGGCAGAGGTCTTCAGACGGATGGTGGTTGCACACAGAGAAAGCACAAGGCTCATTTGGAGTCCTGATGTACAGCATTGTAATTATTCTACAGAGTTCTACAGAATGGATTTTAGCCTATAAATATCTTTCTTACTGTGCTTGGGGATAGTTGTTATCATTATTATTAATATGAACATGATTATTCTGATACTGATCCTCCCATTCCCTCCCCCTGTCCTTTCAGGGTACTGGACTATACGAGTGTTCTGTATCGCAATGTAACAGTGTGTGTTTTGATATCACCGCCAGTCACTCCCCTCAGATCTGTATTTGTCAAAACCCTGACCTCCGACCCCCCACCCACGCCCTGATCTGCACCCCACCCTGCCACACACACCCCTCCCACCTCCCCTCACTCCCCTTTTTAATTTACTGGGGTCACCTCTTTGTTAATGTACAGTTTTCAGAGCACAAAATGAATGTGTCTTATTTCTAATAAAAGCGTATAAGCATATAATGAAACTGCACGAGTCCTCTTGGTTTTTTCACACGTGTGTTGAGTATTAGTCACCACTGTTATTTTTGCAGAGGAGCCATAGAATAATCAAACTGACTCAGTACTGTCAGTTACTGTGTATAGCACCTAAAGTGAGACTGGAGTTACCAAAATCTCATTCAATACACAGAGTATTAATTTGATGCTTTTTAACGCTTTTAAATTAAATGTATGTTTTTCTGAGGATTTAGTTGTTTTCTCTTATATTCTCGCTTTAAACAAATAGTTTGCTACTTTGGGAACAACACTTATTGGCAGAACATTTTCATTTCATGTCTGTGGGCCGAGTGCAGTCAACAGGTGATCAGCTTCACTTTGCATAAACACTGGCAGCAAAGGAAAAACAGCCTGGCTCCATCCAAAATTCCAAAAATAAACCCACTATCACCTCTACTGTTGAATAATTTCACCTATTGTAATGACAAGTTTTGGGTTTAGGGAGAATTGCATGCTGGAAATATTTCTCTCCTGACACGGCAGCTTCCTGGAGTCCTGTTGTCATGGTGAGCAGGAGCTACAGGATATCACTACGCCCTGCTGGTCACCATAAAATAGTTCCAGGAGGTACTTCTATCATGTAGAACCAGCCTAGCTGTTTCCGCCTTCTTCTTCTAGTCTTTGTGCCACAGCCTGATATCTGAAATAGACAAAAGTAAAAAAAAAAACATTTCCAAAATGAAAAACTTTTATTGCTGTGTTGCATTACATTTTCATTGAACGGTTTGAATTGGAAGCTGTTACCCTGAGTTCACACTGAGATATTTGGACACAGTTCACACTAATGTTATACTGTTATCATCTTCCACTTTCATTTAAAAGTTTCAGATTCAGATTTTACCAAAAGTTTGTTCAAAGAAAACAACCCCACATTTCTGAAATGCTCAAATAAAAACACGATGATACAAACTATTTGCAATGAGTCAAAAGCTGCCCAGCAGCACTGGTCAATAAGTAGCAAGTTATAATTTTACATCAATAATGAGGTACTGTCGCGGTCCTCTCTCTTTCTCTGTCCCTCTCACATTTAGGGCCAGTTGTCATTTGTCAGTTTCCGTGACGATGACACAGCTCTGTGGAGGACGGAGGCTGGAGACCACGACTGTAATGTCACAGGTCACTTCTCTCTCTGTGAGAGTGCTGCTGAAATACTAATGAGCTGCGCACCACAGGTTAGACCTGGACTACTGCGCTGATAGAAAAGTTATTTTGATGTTGCTTCAGAGACACTTCAGCAGTGACAATAACAATGTGGCCGACAGAGAAAACAGACAGAGAAAACTTTGCCAAATGCAAGATGAGAAAGATAGTGAGTGCTGCGGTAAAGGTTTGGCTTCACTGCACGGGCACGTTTTGGTCATGTGTATGAGTAGAAATGGGCGTCTATGAGTGTCTCGATAATGGCCTAAGAATTACTTCCCATCCCTCAACTGAAAACCAATCTGGACAACAAGATGGTGGGAGACTGCTAATAAAGATTTAAGCAGTCGTAACTTGTCAGGCAAATAAATGCCAGATTTCAATAATACATCACTGACAAAGAGCTGCACTTTGCAAAAGCGACACTATACGAGCTCAAATTGAGCAAATTGGCACAAGAAAGTCCACATTATTTACATGGAATTTAACATCTTTTAGTTCTTAACAATGGAAGCTGTGGAGTGAATGAGTAACATTCAGTTCTCGACAGAGATGTGTTCTGGTGATGAGGGTGATAAATTACTCACCAGAGGTCACAATCAGCTCCTTTAATTAAACAAACAATATTACATACTAAATCATGTGACAGCGACGTTATTGTAGGGGTCTTACAGCTATCAATCAATTAAATAATCGCCTGACTGAAATGATCTTGGTCAGCAAGCAGCTGTTGACTAATTAGAATATGTAATAATTTTATACATGAGTTGATGTTCCTAAGAATCAATTATAAGTTCGACTAAAACATATGTACCGTAATAAATAATGTCTCATTGTCTTAAGAGGAGTTGTTTCATTGTGTTGCCTCAATATGAGTCCAACTATTCTAGACGTAGAAGATGTTGTTGGCTAATAGAGCACTAAACACATCAGTTTTTCAGTGTTTACATATGTGAACTGTAGTGGCCATGGTAATTATGACGGGAGCAAAGGAGGAAGTCAGGTGGTAAAGTGCAGTACGACGGGTCAAACACATGACTTTTACCCAGGAGGCAGCTGTCCATGTGCCCTGAGTTATTTTAACAGACTTTTTCTAAACAATGTAAGACACAAGTTATGTTGCACATGTAAATTTGAACTGTGTTAATTTCAAATATGCATACATACGTAAGTGACATACACAACTCAAGTTATTGCTCGCTCTTGTCTGGTCCCCATCTATCCCATAGAGGGCGCTGAAAACATCCATACAATATATGTCGACTCAGGAGTCTTATGAAACAGACTTATCCTGTCATTTCAGAATAATGATGTGTTAAAATACCAGCTGTGTACCAGTTCACACCATGTTCAGTGCAGATGTTTTAAAAGTACTTTCCTTCTATAATGTCTGAGCACAGCACAAAAAAACACAGCAAACATTAATTGTTGATCAGCAGTGTGAAGTAAACTTGTTTCCTTTAAATATGTTACATGGGCATCCCCCACACCCTTACTTAATTTCACAAATTATATCATTTGACATGGATCCCATTAAACAAGTGGATTGGAGACCACTGATGTATACAGTTAGCAGGCCTTATAGATGTGGGACACAGTAACAAACACAGCAGGGAGCTGCTCATTGAAACATTGCTTCATGGTGCTCAAAAAAAAATCCACTGAGTACCTTTACATCAATATTGTGGAGATATTTTTTAATGAGAGACACCATGATGTACAGTAATGCATCATGCGGCAGGCAGTAATATCACACATCTATGAACACAGCTATGAACACAGCTTTGAAGGATTTTAGAAAGATGCTTCCATGCAGCTGTCAACTTTATGACTAAAGATGTCATCTCAGCTTCTCATTTGACGCACTCTTTTTTTGTTCTCAGCTTCATCTCACCATCTATTCGTGTCTGAGTCTGCTGGGAGATGAAGGCAGTTTGACCTTTGGAGATTCACAGCACTTTGTTTGGAACAGCAACGCCTGTCGTGACGGCTGTGTCAAACACACCCACATATTCTCTTACCACTCATGAACTCCTGACTCATGGTGTAATAACTGTTTGAACTGCGATGACTTCACTTGATTTTCCTCACTTCAGAGGCTCATTTTCGGCCGTGGTGCCTTCAGTGGTGTGGTGATATAGCGTGAGCAAAAAGTGGCCCGTAACATCATTAGCATCCATCCAGACACATTAACCTCACGTCGTTAATTTGACCATCAACAGGCATTAGCCTCCACTTGTGCCTCGTTCCACAAAGGCCTGACAATGGCCATTAATGGACTGGCACTCTGATGACATTTCCTGACACTTGTCGCTGATCTCTTCAGCTAGCCGATGCGCTGCTGCGGCCGCGGGCTGTAGCGGAAGAAGAGCAGGATGCTGATGGCCAGCAGCGGCTGCCCAGTCCACTAACCTGAACCTTCACACAAGCTGCTACCATCCAAATGCCAAATGAGCTTTTTCAAAGGTGCTTACGTGTTCTGTGACTCTATCGACCCCTTCAACATGGCTCCTTAAGAGTGGTACAACTTAGTTTCTTTAATTTACTATCTACAGACACTTTGCGCTGAATGCAGATTGCGAACTGAGGAATGTAACTTAAATCCAATGAAATACTTTCTGTATTTAAGTGGAAACTAAGAACATTTTCATGCAACGTTTCACAAAACTTTGCATGAAAATTGTGTTCTTTTTAATCCACTTGACAACCCATTTATCAAAAGCCTTTTTTTCCCCACAGAACAAGGCACATGGACTTTGTTTGCCACTTACTCTGGATGAAAACAGCAATCAGAAACTGTTTCAAATGCACAAATGGGCGACCAGATCTCCAGTTAACTGCCTATAATTAACCTACAAGTGTTACAGAGAACCTATGTAACATTTCTGCTGTTTGGAAGCAACAAAAGCATGTTGTATGTCTACTGAAGAAACCCACAGTGTTAGATAGCTGCAGTGATATAGGCTAAATTTACTTCATAAGTAACTGCGTAAATACTGAACTTGAAAAATAAAATTATTTATCAGCCGGAGGGGAACTTCCCAAGAGATTCAACAACATGCACAGCAGTGAGTCACTTCCTAACATCTGTTTGTGTTTATTCCATGAAAATTCGAAAAAAAAACATGCTGTTTTCCATCCAAAGCATGAGTTTGTGTCCTCCATCAAACTGCAATTACGCCGTCAGGCAGCTGTCACACTTGAACAGCCGGACACTTAGTTCTAGGACAGCAAATCCTGGCAAACTGTTGTTTGATATGTATGTGCTGCTACACCAGACTTGAACATGTGGGCGCAGACTGAGCTGCACTACCTTTCTGGTTCCAGTGGAAAAGTTGTAAAATTTCAAGGCTCTGGCCACATCTGATTTAAATTTAAATAGGAAAGACACCTCAGACACCTCTGAGCCAGCCTGGTTGTTCGGCCCTCACAATCCCAAAGACGAGCACATTGCCTCACAATTTGTGATTTAACAAATAAATAGCTAATTAGGGTGAAAGCTCTAATTCTGACAAAGCCTCGCCACACACACACACACACACACACACACATACATTCCCGTGGCCACACAGACACATTTTTCACATTAAGAGATGTAAGCTAGCTAATTGGAGCAGACACCCACCAGAAATTATTTATTAAAGCTGTTTTGGCTTGAGAACAATACTTTTAGCCTTCAGAGCAGAAATGTGCTGTGACACCGCTCGCTCACTCACATGCTCGCAGCACTGGCTTCCTTCCTTTGGACAATTTAAAGATTTAATGCATGTACGAAACATCCGATGTGACACTCTAATGCATCCTCTAATAATGCTGTACATGTAGAACGGCAATGAACAGGTTCCAGCCTCACTGCGTATAGTGAATTAACTGTGAGCCGTCACTTGGCCTGTGTCACTTCTGTCATACATGCAGAGATAAACCACTGAAAAATGTTCAGACTCAGCTCATCACAAGGAATTGAGAATTGAAAAATAGTTGAGGACCCCTGCTAAAGACGACCTCTTGCGACATTTCTGGTGCTCACAGTCGCCTGGAATTTCACACAGATGATTTTTCAAAACATCCAAACCCACTTTTTCAGCCATTTAGCAGTGTTTGTGATGGAGCCGGTTATCCCAAAGCCTGTGTTGTTATTTATTCGCCAGACGCATTCCCGTCACTATTAATTTGCCACATCTAAAAACAGGCCTGCTGCAGCTGGATGGGGACAGACAGTGAAAACAATGACTGGAGGCAGCATATTGCATGTTGAAGGAAGAATTAAATGAGCATAAGCCCTCTGGCTTTATGTCCTAGGTCATCTGTTAATTTTTCATGGGCGCCTCACTAATTCATGAGGACATCTGTTTTTGCAGCTTCCATTTTATGAGTCCCATGTTCGTTAGTTATGAGCGACTCCAGCTGCAAACTGATTAGACGGGACTTCTGATGGAAACACAACATAAACACACGGACACATGCTGGCATATGTTGGCGTGTTTCTATAAGTTGCTAAACGAAAAAGTTTTAGCCCAACTGGTGCTCCCTAGAGGCTGTACTGTTCGACAGTCTCCTTGAATGTAAAAAGCACAACACACTGATCATTATAATATCATTTGAGCCTTAGCCAGTAGTGGGGTAGAATATGGAGTCAGGGTGGTGCTACAGGAAAGGTCATGGGGTGATGAAAAGTAAAGTGCTCCACTGCTTCCAGTGTGTTGGATGGAAAATACATTCAGACATCCACAACTCATGGCCAAGTAATACTCTTTTTACACGTTTAGTCCTCATCATGCAGGACCACTTTAGGCTTCTGATACTTTTGATACCTTTGGGAAAAAAACAATATTTACAAAAAGTCATTCAAAGTCAACTAACTAACGACTTTTCACACCACATTTATGGTTTTCAGTTGAATGTTTTCACAAATATCGGATGGATTGCCATGAAATTCTGCACATACATTCATGTTCCCTTCACTATAATCACTCTGGTAAGCTTCTGACTGTTCATCTGGTGCCATCATCAAGTCTAAATTCCCTTTTATCAATTACTTTGCTTTCTGGTCACACACCTGCAGAACTAGTTAAATTACTGCTTTACCTTGTGTTTTATTCTGATTATCAGATGTCACCATGCTAACATGCTACACAAAGATGATGAACATGGTGATGGTAAACGTTAGCCTGCTTAACATCAGCCTTTTAGTTATTTAGCAACTGTTTGACCCTTCTGCACTGGCACTGGCTCAACTTAAATGAATTTTAGGGCAACATTATTTGAGCCTTAGTCGTGTTTTTAACCAAACCAAAATCTTTCCCGAACCTTAACCACGTGTTTTAGCTGCCTGACTTAACTACAATTCATTTTCAGTGACCACATTCTTCCCCTACTGTCCAATAGTTGCTATGCACAGATATTGTGCAGATTTTTGTCACTTTAAATGTAACTTACAAAGATCAGTGGACCTAAAGCCAAAAAAGTCTTCAAAACCAATGTAAGACGTCACAGGTGCCATATATTCCTAAACTGTTCCATAGAAGTCTGAATGCAATTTCAGGGATTGTTCCACCCCGAAAAAGGAAAAAAAAAAGACCTACTGGAGTTAATTGCCACTTTTGGCAAGTAATCAAATTTGTAGACACTGAAAAAAAAAATGTTATCTGCAGTTTCAGCCCCATACTGCTTGTACACTAACACCCACACACACACACTTGTACATTGACACTCTTATCCATGTCCAGGCTGACGGTGTGGCTGTGTTATTATAGCAGGGGGAGATAAGGCGGTCTGACAGGCTGGATGCAGGCCTGTGCTATAATAGCCATAAGCTTATCTCTGCAACAACGACAGAGAACAGCTCGAACCAGGACCAGACCTGCTGCCATTATCTCCCTTTTATTTCTTCAACGCCAGCCATTTTAATCTCTAAACACAGCATATATGTGAGGGGTGGGAGGAAACCACATGTTCTTCCCTAATACTGCGGAGTAGTTTTGCTGTGTGAGGAGTGTATGTTGATGTGGTGGTTGTGGTTCTCCTTTTTGTTTACAAGTGTTAATAAGGGGATAGGCTTAATAATGCAATGCGGAGACACTGGCTGTGTTCACTCCACATGAGCAGACTAATTACTGTAAATCTAATCTGCAGGAGAGGCCTATGTCCAATTACATGGAAATAAAGGCTCAGCGTGTTTCTGCCGTGCTGTTAGTCTGATTGTGCATGAGCGGACATATACGCTGCCATCTCTCGCTCTGTTTCTCCTCATACTGTATATATTTGTCTGTGTGCATTTCTCCCCAGGCTGAATCCTGTGCAGGACCTACATGTGTGTTCATCAAACAGAATCAATAAGATCCAGCTGAAAATAGCGGCTCCTGCCTTTGCTGATAGGATCACGCTGACAATCCTCCACCATCCTGTAGATTCAAACAAAGGAAATAATTAAAAGAGGCAAATCAACAAATATTTGTTGTAGGGGGAGAAGGAAGGCAGAGAACGTTGCCCCGGGGCAAGCTGTAGAGACATCAGTAAGGCAGCCACATCGTCCATGAGCCATTATTACAGCACAGCAGCATTTTCATAGAACAAAACATGGAATACCGCCAGTAATGTCATGAAAGCTGTCCACAAGTGTTAGTGATGTGCAGGATCTCAGGGCGAACTGCACTCTGAGACCAACATGGAGAACTGAAGGAAAAACCAGATGACCGTTATGAACCTCCGCCATTATCTCTGCCTCTAAGGTACCCTCTGCTTCACAGTGGAGCAGCCGGCCTGCGTGGGCAGGCTCTGTATGCACGCCATAAAGCATCGCTCCTCAAGAACATAAAGCACATCTGAGCTGCTGCAGAGTTAATAAAGTAAACAGGACTAGAAGCTTGGAGCTAGTTAGTTGGTGAACTACTGTAGTCGGCTCACTAACCACCAGCCCACAAGGAGCATGAGCACTACTCAGTTACAATCTAGACCCTTAGACTCCCAAATGTGTCATTGTGAATTAATTATAGAGTAGTGGTCCCATGTGATATTACAACAGTAATATCACAGTAAAACAGGGCAGTAAAACGGTCAATCAAGTTTTTTCTGAATGTCACTCTTAAATTACAAGTTTTATCATCAGAATTTTTTCCATTTTGTTCAGTAACATTAGGGAAATCTATTAGATCATCCATCCATAACTTATCCTTGGCAGGGCGCAGGGGGGCTGGAGACACTTGGAGCTGACATTGGGCGAGAGGCGGGCTACGCCCCAGACAAGTCAGCAGTCAATCATAGCGCTGACACATAGGCCCTGCTCACACCTGGCATTACGGCTCTGAGTCCATTAGTTTACACTGATCAGATCTCACTTGCTCGCTGTATATGCAAATAAACACATATATCAATTGTACAAATGTCTATAAGAGTGTGAACGTTTTATTTGGAATATTTATCCATTAAAAATCGATTTAATAGCAGCGCCTTCTATTCAAACAATGGCTTCCTTTTGAAAGTCTGTGGATCTGTACTTGGTGCAACAATTTCACCGTATCATGTTGCATTTGTCATCATTATCTGATCTGTAATATAACACTACGAGTGCTATCCATAACATTAATTACTCTAATTGAGTGCAGAGCAAAGTTTTGGTAGCAGGCAGAGGGAGAACAGAGAGGCAGGATGTCAGATCCATGGAAGAGAAGCATTAGAGATTTAAATTTCACTCGTCACTCCTGCTGATTGAAGGGCCTCAGCGGGCGGACAAGCTGCTCCTCCAGAAACGTCTCTAAACGCACAGCAGGGTGCCGATTCCAGACGTTATTTTTAGAACATCTTAGTTTTGATAGTATGTTACTTAACATTGCCTTAATATTGGAGTGCCTTCCGCTTAGGCAGAGGGTGTAAGGAAAGCCCAGAAGCTCAACACGTGTGTAACATTATCAACATTATTAAGAGAATGTTATCAGCACATTGACAACATGATGACCACATTCTTAACGTTATCAATGAGATAGATCAAATGTTATCGACAAAAATCACGTGTATTTGAGCTGTTGGGCTTTCCATAAGGACACACACACTCATAGACAATGCTAATGTGGCAGCTCTGGCCACCTCTGAATGAGGTCTGAGCCATCAGAGCTCCTCAGTGTTCGTTCTCATTGTGTCTTGGCTGCGTTCACATCGGTACTCAGAGCTGTCCACTTGGAATCACATCACCCAATGAGCAGGGCCATAGCGACGGACACAACACAACACCTGTGGGCAATTTAGAGTCACCAATTAACCTGCATGTCTTTGGACTTTGGGGTTCTGTCTCGGCGGTCTGAGTGTCGCTATGAATTGTGAATGCAACGAAAGACAGAGTGAGTGTTCACAGATGTTGGTGCTAATGTGCCTGCACCATACGGCCTTGTTAGCCTTCCAACTACAGTTATGGTCACATTATGTTCCCTTCAAAGAACGTGATCTCACGTCTCTCCATGGGGGTAATAAATAAATATTGATCAGCGAGATCACAGACTTTAAACAGTCTTAAAAGCACTTCTGTAGTTTATAGTTTAAGGTACGACACTTCAGCAAGTTCTAAATGGGAAAAGTTCACACCCAGTAGCTCATGTGCCTCTGATCAGACAGTATAAAAGTCAGGATGTTTTACTTGCCCTAGTTTGTGCCTCCCATGCATTACCATCACATTCAAATCACACAGCTAAGCATCAGTTGTACCCAGTGATCTTTGAAGACTCAAGCATCTCGCTTCACACTGTAAAGGTTTAGCAAAATAATTTCTGGCTACTATTTTGATCTTTATTTGGATTAGAAGACAAATTGCCACCAAACTGAGGATCAAAAACCTTTTTATTTGCTTTATCATATAGTGGATGTTTTTCTTTTTCAGAGAAAAAGTAAGGATAAGCTGTGTTAACACAAATAATAAATTTAATAGATATCATAATAATCAGGCTGTAGAAATGTCTGTGTATGTGGAAATATGGGATAATATTGTGTCATATGCCCCCCCCCTCTCCCTCCAGCTGCCAGGTTTTCACTGCACACCCGTGACAGTAAAAGTCAGCTGTGAGAAGAATTGTGTGTTTTGGGGATTTTCCTCCCAGTATTCAAGTGTTTATGACATTAGTCGCTGCCAACAGCCGCTAAACCTGCCACTGATCCGACAAACAAACCCTGATTTACAGCCTGTCACTCCAGTGCTCTGACTGAGAAATGTTCCCAGCAGGGGCTGGACGCAAACCTTTCCACATTGATCCGTGTCTGCCCACAGTCAATGATTAATGTTCCTGTCAGGACTCAACTGACACAAACACACAAGCGAACATACACACACACATGCACACACTCGCTAGATTTTCTTAAAAATGCTAAAAGAGCTAGTTTCACTCCTGGGAGCAAAACAGAACTTGTTTCAATACAAGCAAAGAAAGTGGTACGTTAATAGCAGAGCAGAATGTGTTTTCATCCACACCTGAAGCCTGTTTTTTTGAGTTAGGCCTCCTCGTCTCAAAGTGTGGCCCAAGAGTCTCACTATGCTGCAGCTGAAAGCAGAAGTACAGCGCCGGCCCACAGCCGGCTCTCTTGGATAACTTCTAATGGGTGTTATTGCTTGCATAATTGGAAAACTCATTAAAAATAAATCAACAATAGTGCTTAGCTCTACAGTCATAATAGCATAGCCATCAGTGGCCTGTTCATTCGAGACGTGATGGCTGTAGAAAAATAGAAAAGTTTACCCAAGGAAAAAAACAGCATGTCACAATCATGAAAAATAAGCATTTCTTTTTAGCAGGGCATGTTTGGGAAATTACAATAAACTGTTGGCATTCACACCACACTATTCTATCAGTCCTGAGACACACTGCACACCCTGATTGTTTTCTCTAACCTCCAAAAATGGGTTTGCAATTGATTCGATCAAAGATGAATAAGAACTCATATAGACTCACTTTTACTTCGTCTTTTTATAGAGGCCAAAAGATGTTGAAAACAAGAGGTAAACCCATTCACTTATTACCTGTCTGCTGCTCCAACATTGGGCCAGTGTGTCTTCACTGGGGGGTTTGAGGGAGGGTTCAGCCTTGGAGAATGAGCAGTGCCAGAAGAACTTTCATAGTAATAATGCTGATTAGAAATCAGAGAAATGATGTGAGTCACTGGGCTTCTGTGCTGGCTGAACGAATATGAACTCTTGCTCCCCATAATGAGATCCAAATGACCCCCGGCTATTCCCAGCGCTTCGTGCTCTTCTGACACTGAGGTCTCCAAGCTGATGAATACAAGTGCTCCCTTACTGTCCAGCTTTCATAGTTCATCATGTTTAGAACACCGCGGATCGGCTGAGAGTAGGACTCCATGTAGCTAGAGTGACTGTGTGCTGGGCGCTGAGCTTTGCCAAAGCATGTGTAACCCACATACAGTACATACAGTACCTACAGTACATACAGTACATACAGTACCTACAGTACCTACAGTACATACAGTACATACAGTACCTACAGTACATACAGTACATACAGTACCGTGTACATCGTGTTGGGCGGAGGACTGTAGCTACTGCTGTGTAGACAGAGTTAGACAGTTTGGTGGACGGCTTCTTTCACTTTGAATGGAGCCAGATTGGCTGTTTCCTTTATGCTAAGATAGGTTAACCATGTCCTGACTCCAGTACATAACACACAGTCATGACCCCCCCGTCCTTCCCTCCCGACACCCCTAGAAGGAAGTGTGGTATCTGATATGTTATGTGTATCTTATATGGTATATGTGTGTGTCCTCTCTGTGGATTTTTATGTAAGAGAGCCAGATAGGACGCATGTGTTAACATATAAGGGCATGGAGTTGTTGGATGACTTCCCAAGAGAGACATTACCTATACATTTCTCTATATTTGGACAAAGGGGGGTCTTGAACTGATGGAAACCATAGGGTGAGATAAGCTTTCTTAAAAGTATAAAATTTTATGCAACAAGTCTTTCATCATCTGCACATCATCAGCACCTGAGGAGTCACGACAGAATCATTAATTTATATTTTCTATATTTACCTTGACAGCTGTCACTCGTAGTGACTGACCCACAGAGAATTATCACCACATCTGCAGTTCCCCTCAACCCCTTTTTTCAGTTGTGAGTTTTTGCCTCTTCTCGCTTGCTCTTTTGGTTCCATGACCTGCACACTCTGCTCTATTCAGCCCTGTTTCCAGCCACAGCAGGCAGCTCCTCAGTGGGAAAAAAAGGTCTGATGATCCGACTGAATTGCTCAGCAGCAAAGAGCAGACAGACGCAGTTAGAGACTAGCTGGTGACCAGAGCGGAGCATTTACCATCGAAAGAGCCAGATATTTTGCTTTTTGCTCAGGAGTTGGTGGAGACTAAAATAGAGCTAAAAGGACACAAACATTATTAAGATAATGTTGTTCAGATGTGCCAACTATAGTTTTATAGACTAACTCCATCATATGAAGAGATATATTAATAACAGGCTAATTGGGAAACGTTACCAATAACAGCTTTAACAAGCATTTCTCTGTGTTCACACTGGGCAAGGACTAAAACATCAGTATCTATCCATATCTGTCCATATGGGACTTTCCTCTTCACTCAGCCTTTTTTGCTCCTACAGATGCTCAGTGTATTATGGAAAACTGCTGCTAGATGCTTTCATCTCCCTGTTTTCACTCATCCATCACATCTTTAAAAAATATAATTTCCTGTCTCTATGCCAGCCTGCTATCTGATACAAAGACCACCAGGCAGACAGGCAAATCTGGTGGAGATCAGATGGGTGGACTCGCATTCAGACTGCAGTAATGTGTTTCTGATAAAATGTCAATTCTATTCCCTATTCATCCATTTTCCTTTTCCCATTCAGGTTCAAAGGGGGCTGGAGCCTTTCCCAGCATGCACTGGGTGAAAAGTAGAGAAGACTAGTTCCTGGTCTATCGGGGTGAAGTGGTATAAAATACTTTGGCACTCAGAGTAATTTAGGGTTCTGAGTTCACTGCAGCTGAATGCTTTTGGGTTGTGGGAGGCAACCCAACAAACGTGCCAACGGATGGGACCACAGCCAAGATCACAGTCATATAACTATTTCCTGGAAAATCCTGTATATCCAGTGGGTTGATGGATGGATCAACAAAATATAGAAGAGCATTCTCATTCCCATCAAATACTCCTGATTTGTCAACTCCTTTGGCATATGTGAAACTTGTCCTTGTCCTTGTCCTTGTGTCACACAAGGACATTCTTATTTCAGCCCCAAACCATCTTCTCCTAAACCCAACCAAGTACTTTTAGTACCTAAACCAGGGGCGTCCAAACTACGGCCCAATGTATTGGAATGCGGCCCACACATGGAACCTGCGCTGGACTGTATTGTACTTCTTAGTCTCACCACTAGGTGGAGTAACTGTCTTGAACGAGGCAGCTTCTCTATAAAATGAGTAATAGAAGAAGAAATGTGCTACAGGTGACCCAAAATGGCAGAATTAAGGAAACGTAAGAGAGCAAGTTAGTGTAGAAAGTTTCAGACATGATGAGAGCTCAGCTGATAACTAATGACGATCACTTTTAGAGCATTACGGAGGAGCTGCTTGATGTTAGCAGGCTAAAGAGCACCACGACAGGTGAGGATGTGTTTGAAGCTGTGCCAGATGCAGTTGGCATGATGGGACTTTAATGGGACGAGCTGTGTGGAGGTACGACGGATGGAGCTCCAGCTGGGACAGGAGAGCGCAAAGGAGTGGCCTCTACGGTGTCCGACAAGGGGCGAGGAAGTGGAGGTAAGGCTGCACAGACTATTTCAAGCCTCCCTCTCTGATGCTGGTGCTGTGAGGGGGAGGGGTTACAAAATGTTGCAGGTAAAAAAATAAATAGTCTAGTGGATTACAGTTAGCAACATAGCTCACTTGTAGTGAGTGGCCCAGCCCTTTGTATGTTTTTCTGTATGTGGCCCTCAGTGGAAAAAGTTTGGACCCCCCTGACCTAAACCTTTTGGAAGATCAGGGAGACTAGAACAGTTGCTCTGAGCGTCTAATGCTGCCGTAGAAAGGTGCCTTGTGTGTCGGTATCAGACACCAAAGGGAGAACAGGCTGGGCTTCGTCTGCTCTTCCTGTCTAATCGTAGTTTAACTGCAGTGGTGCCACATCAGAAAATAGTCTTCATATTTTCTAATAGTCACCTGGAAAGGATTTGAAAGGCAATGACAAATTATGTCAACCAAATGACAGGAGTGTCAGACGACATAGCAGTTTTTGCATCGGAGGACATGCAAAGTGTAGACCCTGATGTGATGTACCAATTAAACACTATTTACTCTGTCAAGTCCATGAATGTGTGTAAAACATACAGAGTGAGCAGTGAGACACAGTCTCTTACTCTGCTGTTTAGGATGCTCTCCAGCTTCTCTCTGTATTTACATTCATTGACGCCTCTTGTCAAAAGTAATGTACTGTGTCATTCATCCTGAATGTGTATAGGGAAGTGAAATTACAGTAAATCCTGTCAATTATTTTATTCTTTATCATATATATTGAGTAATGTTTTGATGAGCTGATTGCGATATTGTTGAAATCTGTTCTGTCTCGACTTCTATCAGCAAATGTATGTGGACTAATTTGTCAAGCGGGACATTGTCTGTGAATGTGTCCACTATTGTAATGCAGTCTGATGAACAGCTCATTTATTTGTGGATCAATCGATAGTTATTCATCAGTCTGCAAATTTGCCTTCTGATGAACTCTGCTTATTGTAATAAATATTTTATCTGGTTAGCAAGAACTTCCTTTATTGTTATCTACTCCTATTAATTCAGATTTGTATTTAATAAAGGGAAACAGATTTTCATTCAATATTGTTTTAGGGCGGCGTTTTGCTTTATATTCACACAGCGTAAGAGATGCCAATACAATCTAAAGCTTAAGGGAGGGAATGCTGGGGTTTAAATCAGTGCAAGTTTGTTTCTCTAATATCTAAAGGACCCTATGCACTGTGCAATAACAGAGATCTTTTGGATTTGTATAATAAAAAACAAACAGGGCACCCATACATATTGTATCTTTGGACCGAGTGTTATCTGGAACAACCGTTTTGGATGGACGACATAATATTTACCCTCGTTATTCCCAAAGTTTTATCTGGGACAGCACAAAATTTAACTGTGTATAATGTATATAATATATATATCTAAAACCTTTGTGATTTACTTTGTTAGCACAGGAAAAAGAAGCAGCGCAGGTGCTTCCATAAATGTAACTTGAATAACTCCAACGCTCTCTTCTAAAGTCATTTCTCTGCTCCTCTTCGCTCCTCTCTGTCCTGCTGTTATTACAGAGCGACCTCTCCTCTTGCTGGACATTTAGCCTGCAGACGTCAGGGGCTCATGAAAAGTAACATTCATTAAAGATCACTAAAATAGATATATTGAGTAAATGACATGAGATCCTTATCTTATATAACAGCATAATGACATTGATCGAAAGGATTTTGAATTTGGTTTTCTTACTTCTGAAAGAGATCCCAGCAGTTCCGGTTCCTCTTCGGCTCACTATCTGAGCGATAAGTACTTTGGACTTGACAGTCTGCCAGTGCTGCATCTTTCCCCAACATCCTGTTTCATGTCCACAACTGGATACTGATTTTGAGCAACATTGATCATCTGTACATAACGTAATCAAACCATCACCACCCACAGTGCAATCTGAGTTTGAGCTTCTGTTGCAACTATCTGGTTAGAGTTAGGAGCCTTATCCTTTTTTTCTGAGGCTCTTCAGAAAATATTAATACACTGCAAATTATTTTGGTCTTGGCACGTAAAAAGTATTGCTATTGTTTGATTTTACGGGTGTGCAGAAGAGAAAATGTTTTAAGATAAAACAGTTTAACTTGAAAATGTTGCTCATTTAATTCTACAAAGCAATGAATGAAAAAGGAAGAGACAGTTCAAGGTGCTGCCACAGTGTACTTGTGCTCTTGTGTTTTCTTTCCTTCTCATGCGCCTGTGTGAATAAAAAAGAGTCTCTGGGGAGTTCGGAAAGATTGTTTTTCCCACAAATATAATTCTTAGCATTGCAAATTAACATATAAACTAATCACCATGAGACGACCCATCTTTATTAATTGCTTATATTTATCTAGGGCAAGATGACAGATACCAGATACTGAGAACACTGAGGTCTTACCGGGTAATATGGCCTAAACTGAGGCGTAATACATTAAAGTCACACACATTAGATATTTAATGTCTATTAGCTCCTGTAGCGTGCCATAAATCTTAATTGCAATCAACTGGCAATAGAGGTTACACATGATAGCTGCTATGACCATCATTAGTCTTAATGGAGACACTAAAGACATTTGTGTGTGTGTGTGTGTGTGTGTGCATCTGAAATTTCCAGGCAAATAAGTTGAAGGCTGTAAATTAATAGGTGTTACATTTTTATAATGAATGTAGCTGTTTACATGCCGATGATGAATTTTGGTTGGGCACTGCCATGACATGATTTACAGTAGCCAACCTTACTGCAGCACTAGTTAAATGGGTTCTTACCTTGGTATTTTATTCATTTTTAATATACTTTTTATTTTTTAATTCATTAAGTTCCAGTAACATATGTTTACATTGAATTGAAATGACCTCTAGTGGCCATGTGAATTATGGTAATAGCTTTTGTTTGTCACTAGCGAAGGCTGTGACGCTTATGTAGTCACAAAACTCAGTAGGGAAGGAGGTCTGTAGTCATTCTGAAGCTGTATTTTATATTGTTGTTACACTGGATTGTATTTTATCTGGTGAGCACACCTCACATGTTTCTGCTTGGACCTTGAGAAGATGAGATGTCATCTAGATAGACAAAAACACAAGTATTTATCAGGTCACAGAAAACATCTTCTGGGTTCATTTGGGCCAAAAACAGCTCAGAGTGAGGCAGATAGTGATCCAGAGGCATGACAAAAGACAGGCAGGTAAAATCAAAGTTTAGTTTACTTAAGTCAAGAAAACAGGCAAAGGTCAAAACCGGGAAATCACACAGAACAGGCAGACTTATTTGGCACCGGGCAGGCAGGAAATCCACAATCTACAATCAGACAGAGGTACAAACAGACAGGTCAGGCAGGCAAGTAACAAAAGGGCTGGATAGCTAGAGCAAAAGCAAACTAGACAATCTGATTAGGGAAATGGAAAGCAGGTGAATACGTGGGCAGGGAAGGTCACATGACAGGAACAGGGGTAAACAGTGCACGGGGGACTGACTGGATCTGCAGTGACAGGATAGGTTAGTATATGGCAGAGCTGCATATTTAGCCAGGGTCACCTTCACCATCATGTAGCCAAACACTTGTACGGGTTGTCTGAACATTGGTGAAATGTGCTCCTAGTGCATGTTATAAACAGAGAGAGTCATAGCAAAAGGTTCTTTCATGAGTGCTGATGTTTAATGTTTAATGGTTTAATGGTGGAAAACATGTCAGATTTACATGCAGGAACTCTCTAGACCATCTCTTTTTTAGACACATTTCTTTAGAAACAATCAAACGCTAACACTGGTGATTACCAACACATTATTAGCTCTGATATCACTGTGCTGCAGATAACTGTAGTGTATTGATTGTGAATTCCCTCCCCTAACCTCCAATCAAACCCATGGTGTGTGTGTTAGGAGATCAATGACAACTGTGGCAGAACCCTCCCTCAGGGATTCTGTGGAGGTCAGTACTGATGTGGGTGGTTGGTAGAGGAGATAATCTAAGGTTTCCCCCACAGGGTGTTTATGAGTGTGTGTGTGTGTGTGTGTGTGTGTGTGTGTGTGTGTGTGTTTGTGTGTTTGTGTGTGGGGCTGGCTGATGGGATTCAGTCCTTCAGTTACAGGGTAGCTTTATAGCCACTGAGAAGCTTCTCAGTTGCCAATAGCTGTGACATGCTAGCTTGTTGCTGGGATGAGATGATGGACATCCATTAGATCCAGTGTCAGGTGTGTATCTGCAATGTTGCTTCTGTGTTCAAATGAAGGAATCTCCTCACACCTCCTCCTCACCAAATGCGCAGCTTTTTAAAGTTGCATAATCCTATTTTCTATGTCACAGTCAAGTTGCCGGGCGGATCTGGTCCAACTGCAAATCTGAAGCCACATTTTTCATGATATTCCACGATATGAAGTTGAAGGAAAATGCAAATAACACACTGATGATTCTGCTCTTCCTCAGGCCTCACTATTGGTAAGGCTAGAAACATTTGTCCTGTGTGTAGTGCAAGAGGAATCTAAAAGGTAAACACAATCAGAATGGTTCATCCCCATAGAAATGTTTGATAAGGACATATCCTGTGTGTAAGATGGACATTTTGGCTTGAGGGTGAAACAACAGGCTTGTGGAGTGTCGAACATGGTAAGGTCCCCCAAGAATCAGAGAGTCAATAAAGCACCAGGGTTTCTCCTCTAGGGTACCGATGACCAAATATCTTCATGTGTGTGAAAGGATGGACAGATGATCACTGCCATCGTTACACTTTGTAAATAATTTTAAACAATTATCATAAAAAAGAACACAAATGGACCTCAAAATGATGCAGTTTCATCAAACACGACCAGTCTTTCAGTGTCTGTTTCCATGAAACATGTCAGTGATGCACCCACAGTATAAGCTAATGGATTGTTGACACTGTTAATAAATGCTTTGGCCCACGGTCCCATTAACTGCAAGAAATGTAACCCTCTTAACAGTGCCTTTGGTCTGGAAGTAGCAGTCTCAAAAGAAGCTTCAGTTAAGGCCCAGATCCAATAAACTAACAATGTGGTGAGTGGGAGGTGATGGTTCTTAAGATCAAATATGTTGTTGCAGCCTGTACATTGCCTCTGTAAGGAATGCTTTGAAGGCTTTTGGTATCCAGAGAAGCCACAATACTTGTCAGTTATGATGCATTTCTTCATATAATTCAGTAAATCCTTTGTTTGAGCAGATAGCAGGGTGCACCAGTGGTTTTAGGAAGCAAACCATTAAGTGTGCAGACGGTTCAGTCAAAGATGCATTGGAGGAGGTGATAGGGCAGCCTAGTGTATCAAGGAAGGAAAACTTTTATTACTTTATGCAACAAGGTGGGCACATTACAAACTGCCGTCTACTCTAAACCCACACATTGTTAAAATTTACTGCTTTGTAAATGTCAGCAGCCCAAATAAAACATGCCTGTGGGTCTGTTCATGAGAATGCAGCACTGCCTCTGTGTTTACAGCAAGCAGTTAGAATCCTCTATGAACAACAATGAAGAGCCAACTTCACAACATGCATTGATTTTGAGTATTGATCTTAAGGTTTAAGGTTTTAGCCACTTGTTCAATTCAAGAGAATAGTTTTGAGTCGTCAGGTTTGTTATACTTCATGTGTTTTATGTATTTCCTGTTTTATTGTGGTGCTCAACTTTTCCCTCCACTTTCAGGCCTCTTGACTTCCTGCTCTTGTGTGTTTCCCGCTCTTGTGATTGTCTAATTGTTCCCACCTGTGCCGCCCTTCCCTGGTGTATATATTGTCTGCGGCTTCCCTCGTCCTGTGCCAGATTGTCTTGTGCTTTGTGTTGAGACCAACAGAACATTTTCCAATAATAGGACAGTTGATTTTACAAATTTAGATAAATGTAGCCCAACTTAAGTTGTTAAACTTTGGTCATTCAGAGAACATAATTGCACAAATGGTAGAGGCAAGTGTACCTGTTAAACTATCACAGACAAACTACCTCCAGAGGAAAACTATAGGTGTGGCCATTGTTCTCATTTGATCAACAATCACAGAGAGACTGTTTCGACATGTTGCTCTGATCTTCTGAACTAACCTCGCTCTTGAGATGGTTGGCTGGTTTTACCCAGGTTAAAAGTGAATTAGTAAAAAACATAAAGCCTTGAGTTAAGCCCAAAGCTGACTTTTGCTCCATAACAAGACATCAAAAAACGAACAGAACATTTGTAGTGATATTTATGGCACCAATGGGTTGTTATCAGCATGAAATTTAGTGAGAAATTTCACGCTGAACAATTTCCTGAGAAACCCTTTTCATTTTAATGAGTCCATTGCCTTTCCTGTATTGCTGCCCCGAGAAATCCTTAAAAATTTTGTAAAAATTGACAATATGTTGTTTATTGTATCCAACACTCCCACACCGAGAAGACCGCATCCTCTAGAGCCCACTGCTTGGGTTTCAAACCTTCAGTTTAGTTTGTGTACGCCAGAGAATACTTACTGCAACGTGTGGTTTTGTGTTTGTTTGCACATATTGGAAAGAGAATGGTTCCTCGGTAAGCCCTTGTGTGGTTAAAGGTGAAATGGAAGAAATGGAATAAATCTCCCACTGGGAAACCTGAAAAATGTTTACATTTGACTGTTGTAGAGGCCTCTCTCTCTTTCTCTCTCCCTCTCTCTCTCTTTCTCACATATGCACACACAGTCAGACAGTTGGTTGAGATGCTAATGGTGCTCTATGCGCCATTGACCTCTCAGTGCCATTCAGAGAGCAACCACTCACCGTGAACTGCTGAATAATACATTCACAGTATATGTGGAGTACAAAGCGGAGCATCTCCGCAGCTTCGATGAATCACACATGCGTGGCAAATTGTTGCATCTTTAAAAGTCAAACTCCTCAGCCTGTCTGTTTGCATTGCTCAAGTCCTCTCCACAGAAACACCCTTGACTTAAAGTGCGAGCTTCCGCAGAATGTACGTGTTAACTTGTGCACTGGGAAGGTTTGTGTGCTTCTTCAAATCCCACTGGAGATTTTCAATGAGATTCAAGTCAGGCGATTGTGACAGCCACTCTAGTATCTTCCAGGACTTTTTTTCTGAAGCCTGGGTGGACTTTCAGGCATACTTGGGATCATTGTCCTGTTGGAAGGTCCAATGACACCCAAGCTCCAGCTTCCTCAGCGGCTGCATGACACTTTCTCCTAAGATTTCCTGATACTTGATTGAATCCATCTCGCCCTCCAAACGCTGCAGGTTTCCAGTGCCAGAAGAAGCAAAGCAGCCCCAGAGCGTCACCGAGCCACCGCCATGCTTCACTGTAGGCAGTGAATGTCTTTTCAGCGTATACGTCATTCTTCCTCCTCCAGACATACTGCTGATCTATTGACCTGAAAAGTTCCAGTTTTGTTTCATTGCTCCACCGAACAGAATCCTAAAACTTCTGTGGCTTATTTATATGGTTTTGAGAAGACTTGTTTTGTGCTTTTGGGTCAGTTGTGGTGTTCAGTGATGGAGGCTTTCAGCGTATAGTATGAGTATATAGTATGAGAACTGAGACCTCAGTGCCTGCTGCCATTAAGTCTTACTGCAGGTCTTTTGCAGTCACTTGAGGGTTTTTGGCCACCTGCCTCCTCAGAAATCTGGTGGCAGCCGTTGATAGCTTCCTCTTTTTGCCACGTATGGTTAGAGTAGCCAGTGTTCCTTTAGCGCTGAACTTGTGAACTTGCAGTTGTGAAAGGGAATGATCTCCTGTCTGAACTTGTTGGACATTTCTCTTGACTTACCAGTATTTCTTACATGCAACCAAACGCCACTGTGAACAAACCCCTAGACAGTTGGATGCAACTAATGAGGCCCTTAAGTCGTTGCATCAGCAAAATCGGCAAATTGTGACTCCTACATGTATCCTCTAGTGGTGAGTAGGTATATTACATGCTTTGGTGTAACACCAAGTTGACTATCGGTTGCTTATAGTGTCCCCAAACCGATTTTTTGATGTTGCATGAACTGTGTTAAGTTGAACCTAACAAACTATCACGTCTTTTTACAGCACATTCAACAGCAGAGAACTTCATCTGGTCTTGTCTTCTCTGTGTAATCCTTTTGAAGTGGAGAACCACATATCTTTTGCTAAATTTTCATTTTAACACACAGATCTAATTTCTCAATATTTCATGTGGCAGTAGAGAAATCTGTCTCAGCTGTCTCGGCTGAATCTTGTCCCAGTATGTGATTTCCTCTGGCAGGAAGAAGATTCTGCTAAATCTAGAATTCTTCAGTGGAGTTTGTGTGTGTTTTTTAAATTTTTTTTTATGGAACCGATAAATCATTGATATCTTGAAGTGCAAGGTTATGTAATGCTTTGTAAATTAGAAGCAGGACTTTATGATTAATACATGTATCTGTATTCAAGCATGCTTGTTCATCATGGACTCTTTATTTTCTATGGTGTACCACTTAGGTTGCAAATAACCGCTTTGAAATGCCGTTATAAATCCTGTAAAATATTAGAACATACAGAGAAGATGCCAATTCATTAGCATTATGAGTGTTGGTAGTGGAACAGCATATAACCCCTGAGTGTCCTCTCCTGTGTCTCAGGAGACATGAAGTCAAACCCAAATCTGTCTCTACCCCCATGAATACCTGTTGGCATTAGCATAGCAAAGGG